>NC_070581.1:30624267-30654267 GCF_027409825.1 Scomber japonicus | reverse complement strand
GGAACGAAGAAAGTAAAAAAGGAAGGAAGGAAGGACACAGGAAGGAAAGTGGGCCGGATTGCTCCCCTCAGCGGGCTGGTTCTGGCTCACGGGCCGCATGTTTGACACCCCTGCTCTAATGGTCAGTATGAACAGGAAGTGTGAACTCGACCTTTAAGTCCGCAGTGAAAGTGACAACATGGCCGCCTGCTGAACAAAACACTTAAAGACTTTTAACGACGTGCTTTTAAAAACTCCTTGAAGTTATTTATTTATTAGGAAAATGAACGATGTGGTGTAGTTTGATGATGATGATGTAAGTCTATGTAATGTCCCCAAAAGTGACCTAGGACTGTGTGTGTGTGTGTGTGTGTGTGTGTGTGTGTGTGTGTAGGCTAGCTGAAGGTCAGAGACATTCACTTCATTACATTAAACTGAATCTAATTACATCTGTCGCTCTCAGTCTTTGTCTCTCGAGTTTCATCCAAATGAAGTTAAAAAAAAAATGTCCGAACTTGATTTATAGGAAATATTTAAAAAGAGAGAGAGAAGAAAAAAAAAGAAATGTTGTGAATGTTTGTTTCCTGCTGTCGGACAGGTCACATGATGTTCAGCATCAATGAGTGAGTAGAAGGAGGAGGAGGAGGAAAAGAAAAACCTGTCATGTGATGCTGTTTTCAGATGAATCCAATAACATGAACGTGTGTGTGTGTGTGTACGTGTCTGTCTGTCTGTCTGACCAATTTCAGTTAACTCTCCTGTAGTCCTCGAGTCAAGGAAGGAAGGAAGGAAGGAAGTAAGGGTGGAAGGAAAGGAAGGAAGGAAGGGAGGAAGGAAGGAAGAATGGAAGGAAGGAGGGAGGAAGGAAGGAAGGAAGGAAGGATGGGAGTAAGTAAGTAAGGGTGGAAGGAAAGGAAGGAGGGAGGAAGGAAGAAAGGAAGGAAGGAAGGATGGGAGTAAGTAAGTAAGGGTGGAAGGAAAGGAAGGAGGGAGGAAAGAAGGAAAAGAGGAAGGAAGGAAAGAAGGAAGGACAGATGAAAGAAGGAAGGGGGAAAGAGAGAAGGAGGGAGGGAGGAAAGGTGGACAGAAGGGAGGAAGAAAGGGGGATGGAGGAAGGAAAGAAGGAAGGGAGGAAAGAGAGTGTGTGTGTGTAGTGAAAAGTTCAGGTGATGTAAGACAGAAGTCAAACAGCTGTGTAGTGGAGCGGGAGGAAGTCTCTGCATGAGTCTGACAGTCTGTCGGCCTCTGATGGACGTCTTCATGTTTCATTTCATCAACTGAAAAACATCAAGACATTCAGTTTGTTATCCTGTCAGACAGAAAAGCTTCAAAATAGATTAATCAATAGTCAAAGTTACTGATTAATATTCTAAATGATCGTCTCGGTCTGATGTGAAACTGTAAACACGTATCTATGAAAACAGTTTATATCGCGTTCTCAGGGTCATTATGGATCACTTTGTCACTTATTTTCTCAATTAACCCTCCTGTTGTCCTCAAGTCAAGGGAGGGAGGGAGGGAGGAAGGAAGGAGAGAGGAAAGGAAAGAAGGAAGGGAGGAAGGAAAGAAGGGAGGAAGGAAAAGAGGAAGGTAAGAAATAGGGAGGGGGAGGGAGGGAGGAAGGACAGAGGAAAGACAGAGGAAAGAAGGAAGGAAGGACAGACAGCCAGAAAAGAAAGAGAGAAGGAGGAAGGAAGGAAGGTAAGAGGGAGGGAGGGAGAAAGGATGGACAGAAGGAAGGAAGGAAAGAAGGGAGGACGGACAGAGAAAAGAAAGAGAGAAGGAGGGAGGGAGGAAGGAAGGAAGGAACAGTAAAAACAGATGGGGTCAATTTGACCCGGGAGGACGACAGGAAGGTTAATCAATTAGTTTTGGTTCAGAAAACGTTGATAAAAGTCTAATATGTTGTTTTTAAATGTCTACTGTTTTATCCACAACTCAGAAATATTCAGTTTACTGTCATAGGAGATGAAAGAAACGGGAAAATATTCACATTTAACCCTCCTGTTGTCCTCAAGTCAGGGAAGGAAGGGAGGAAAGGAGGGAGGGAAGGAAGGAAGGCAGGAAGGAGGGAGGGAGGGAGGAAGAAAGGAAGGAAGGCAGGAAGAAGGAAGCAAGGAAAGGAGGGAGGAAGGAAGGTGGGAAGGAAGGAAAGGAGGGAGGAAGGAAAGAAGGAGGGAAGAAGGAGAGAAGAAAAGTAGGACGGAGGAAAGAAGGAAGGAAAGGAGGGAGGAAGAAGGAATGAGGGAAGGAAGGAAGGAGGGAAGGAAAGAAGGAGGGAGGGAGGGAGGAAGGAAGGACAGAAAAAAGGAAGAAAGGGAGGAAAGAAGGAAGGAAAGGAGGGAAGGGAAGGAAAGGAGGGAGGAAGGAAAGGGAGGAAAGAAGGAAGGAAAGGAGGGAAGGGAAGGAAAAGAGGGTGGAAGGAAAGGAAGGAAGGACAGAAGGAATGAAGAAAGGGAGGAAAGAAGAAAGTAAGGAAGAAAGAGAGGAAGGAAGGAAGGAAGGAAAGAAGGAACAGTCTAAACAGATAAGTCAATTTGACCCGGGAGGACGACAGGAGGGTTAAAAAAGCTGGAATCAGAGAATTTAGACTCAAAACAATTAATCAATTATCAAAAACTAGTAGTTTAATTAACTCAATTTAATAGCTGGTAACTAATTGATTAATTGACTAATCATTTATCATCAAGTAAACTACAACTCCCAAGATGCATTTCAGCAGGAAACGACGTGTGCTGCTAAACTACAGATTAAAATAATTCAAGTTTCAGATTCTGGGTGAATTCTGTAACCGTGGCAACAGTGACATGTGTGAGCGGTTGGTATTAGATCTGAACCTGAGAGAGTTGAGAGTCTGATTTTGAAGCTCCGATAAATGAAAAAAAAACCCAAAAAAGACAAATATAATAAAATAATGATTAATAAAATAAATAAATTAAAATGCAGATGAGATAAAACATTAAATAAACTGATCAGGATCATTTTCCATCATTTTCCATCATTTTATGGACCAAAAAAAATCGATTAAGTAAGAAAATAATTACATTAATTGAGTATAAAATGTTAATAATAACCTTGTAACCGCAGTAGAAATGTTAAAGTTTAGTCACAAGTTTATTCTGAGCTCCGACTGTTTTCCGTCACATCACATTCCTCTCGGTGAATAATCGCTCCGTCTCACGATTATTTTCATTAAATTGAGCAACAAATTGAAAAGACGAGGCTGATGTGAGGTTAGCTGTATAATGTGAATGTTGGAACTGAAGCAGATTTGACTCGGTGTGTGTGTGTGTGTGTGTGTGTGTGTGTGTGTGTGTGTGTGTGTGTGTTTCCCCCCACGCTGCTTCTGTAAATAAAATGTGTTATTAGTCATTGAGCTTCCTGTTGCAGCAGTCAGACACATAAACAGGCAGGAATACAGAATGTAGTTTTATATTAAATATTAATGATTTGATTACAATAAAAAATAAATATGTCACTTGATATTTTAATCTGCCGGAGCGTCCACGAGGGAAACATTATACTTTCTACTCCACTACATTTATTTGACAGCTTTAGTTACTTTTCAGATGAAGATTTGACACAATGGAAAATATAACAAGCTTTTAAAATACAACACATTGTTAAAGATGAAACCAAAAAGCAGTGTGTAGTCAGCTCACATTTCAGATGTCTATGAGTTGTTAACAGCTCCACCAAATACTGATTTGATTAATCATCTCACCAGCCCTCACATTTATCTGCTGACCCTTTGGAGGGGCCCCACCCCTAGGTTGGGAACCACTGGACTAAACTAGCTAACTGTATATAAAGTAGTGTAAACTAGCTAACCGTATATAAAGTAGTGGAAACTAGCTAACCGTATATAAAGTAGTGGAAACTAGCTAACCGTATATAAAGTAGTGGAAACTAGCTAACTGTATATAAAGTAGTGGAAACTAGCTAACTGTATATAAAGTAGTAAACTAGCTAACTGTATATAAAGTAGTATAAACTAGCTAACTGTATATAAAGTAGTGGAAACTAGCTAACTGTATATAAAGTAGTATAAACTAGCTAACTGTATATAAAGTAGTAAACTAGCTAACTGTATATAAAGTAGTATAAACTAGCTAACTGTATATAAAGTAGTGTAAACTAGCTAACTGTATATAAAGTAGTGTAATCTAGCTAACTGTATATAAAGTAGTATAAACTAGCTAACTGTATATAAAGTAGTGTAAACTAGCTAACTGTATATAAAGTAGTATAAACTAGCTAACTGTATATAAAGTAGAGTAAACTAGCTAACTGTATATAAAGTAGTGTAAACTAGCTAACTGTATATAAAGTAGTATAAACTAGCTAACTGTACATAAAGTAGAGTAAACTAGCTAACTGTATATAAAGTAGTGTAAACTAGCTAACTGTATATAAAGTAGTATAAACTAGCTAACCGTATATAAAGTAGTGGAAACTAGCTAACCGTATATAAAGTAGTGGAAACTAGCTAACTGTATATAAAGTAGTATAAACTAGCTAACTGTATATAAAGTAGTGTAAACTAGCTAACTGTATATAAAGTAGTATAAACTAGCTAACCGTATATAAAGTAGTGGAAACTAGCTAACCGTATATAAAGTAGTGGAAACTAGCTAACTGTATATAAAGTAGTGGAAACTAGCTAACTGTATATAAAGTAGTAAACTAGCTAACTGTATATAAAGTAGTATAAACTAGCTAACTGTATATAAAGTAGTGGAAACTAGCTAACTGTATATAAAGTAGTATAAACTAGCTAACTGTATATAAAGTAGTAAACTAGCTAACTGTATATAAAGTAGTATAAACTAGCTAACTGTATATAAAGTAGTGTAAACTAGCTAACTGTATATAAAGTAGTGTAATCTAGCTAACTGTATATAAAGTAGTATAAACTAGCTAACTGTATATAAAGTAGTGTAAACTAGCTAACTGTATATAAAGTAGTATAAACTAGCTAACTGTATATAAAGTAGAGTAAACTAGCTAACTGTATATAAAGTAGTGTAAACTAGCTAACTGTATATAAAGTAGTATAAACTAGCTAACTGTACATAAAGTAGAGTAAACTAGCTAACTGTATATAAAGTAGTGTAAACTAGCTAACTGTATATAAAGTAGTATAAACTAGCTAACTGTATATAAAGTAGTATAAACTAGCTAACTGTATATAAAGTAGTATAAACTAGCCAACTGTGTATAAAGTAGTGTAAACTAGCTAACTGTATATAAAGTAGTATAAACTAGCTAACTGTATATAAAGTAGTATAAACTAGCTCCACCTCCAGCAGCTACAACAGTAACATGCTGCTCTAACACTGATGCTTCACTATTAATAATCTAATGATGTCATATATAATAATATATCACTACTTTTACTGTAATACTGCATACTACATCGCTCATAATACTGCAGTACTTTTACTGTTATACTGCATACTACATCACTCATAATACTGCAGTACTTTTACTGTAATACTGCATACTACATCACTCATAATACTGCAGTACTTTTACTGTAATACTGCATACTACATCACTCATAATACTGCAGTACTTTTACTTTCGAGCATTAGCCACATAGCTATCATGCCATCATCTGACCGCAGGTAAACAGCTGAACCACAACACCTGCAGCTGGTTGAGCTTAATCATAACATCACGGTTTACTCAGTGCAGATTTATAGGCTACATTGCAAAATAGATTTTTTTTTTTTGAGTTATACAGTTAGAAATAAAACAGTCACAGCTACGTTCATGAAGGTTTGGAAGTTCACTTTATTTTATCTTTTGGCTACTTTAACTGTTATTCTTTTAAGCAACCTTGTGACTTGTGATGCTCCAGTCACAGTTTCTGTATGACTGATTGTGTGTGTGTGTGTGTGTGTGTGTGTGTGTGTGTGTGTGTGTGTGTGTGTGTGTGTGTGCGTGTGCGTGTGCGTGTGTGTGCTTGTGTGCGTGTGCTCTCTCTGTCTGTATGTGTGTGTGTGCTCTCTCTGTCTGTATGTGTGTGTGTGTGTATTAGTCAGTGTGTGCTCTCTGTGTGTGTGCGTGTACTTGTGTGAGTGTGTGTGAGTGTGTGTGTGTGTGTGTGTGTGCTCAGTATTAGTCAGTGTGTGAGTCTTCAGTTTAATATCTTGTTGTTTTGAGAGGGAAACCACACAGACAACGTGGCAGACGGACACAGAGACACACAGAGAGGGGGTCAGTTTGTCTCTTTTCTGACAGATTTTCTATAAATGGGAAAATGAAGGGATGACACAAAAGAGGAGCGGAGCAGCTGTTGTCTCCATTAAACCAAACGGTTACGGTCGTGGGCTCCATGTCAAACTTTTGGTGTGAACGTCTGATAACAGATTTATATCCACACACATTCTTTCTGAGACTCATTTTTTTTAGTTTGTAAAGTTTGTGATTGTTTCCTCTCAGCTGTCGAGCAGTAAAACACAAAATACAACAAGGATCATTGATGTCTGTGTTTAACCTTCCTGTCGTCCTCCCGGGTCAAATTGACCCCGTCTGTTTTGACTGTTCCTTCTTTCCTCCTTTCCTTCCTTCCTTCTTTCGTCTGTCCTTTCTCATTCCCTCCTTCTACCTCTCTTTCCTCCATCCTTTCTTCCCTCCCTCCCTTCCTTCCTCCCTCCCTCCTTTCCTTCCTCCATTCCTTCCTTCCTTCCTGCCTTCCTTCCTTATTTCCTCCATCCTTCCTTCCTTCCTTTCCTTCCTCCAGTCCTCCATCCCCCTTTCTTCCTTCCTTCTGTCCTTCCTTCTGTCCTTCCTTCCTTCCTTCTGTCCTTCCTCCTTCCCTCCTTCTCTCCGTCCTACCTTCCTTATTTCCTCCATCCTTCTTTCCTTCCTTTCCTTCCTCCCTCTTTTCCTTCCTCCCTTCCTTCCCTCCCTCCCTCCTTCTCCCTTTGTTCCCTCCCTCCCTTCCTTCCTCCCTTCCTTCCTCCCTTCTTTCCTTTCTTCCTTCATTCCCTCCTTACTTCCTTCCTTCCCCCCTTCCTTCTTTCCTCCCTCCCTCCTTCTCTCTTCCTTTTCTTCCTTCTTTCCTCCCTCCCTCCTTCTCTCTTCCTTTTCTTCCCCCCTACCTTCCTCCCTTCCTTCTTTCCTCCTTCCCTCCCTCCTTCCTACCTCCCTTCCTTCCTTATTTCCTCCATCCTTCCTTCCTTCCTTTCCTTCCTCCCTTCTTTTTTCACTACTAGTTTTAGTTTTTAGCTATAATAACTGGCAGTGACTGGAACTACTTCTTCTTGTAGAGCTAGTCAGGTGGATGGATACAGGTTGTTGGAGGGTTTGGTCGTGGACTCCTTCCTGTGAACGAGGAATGCGGTCATTGATAATGTTATTAGTTCCGGTCGTGTCGGGTTTCAGCAGCTTTTAATAAACATAAACGGCGTGTCGATCAGGTGTCGGGTCAAACATCAGCCACACGGAGCCACATGTGCACACACTGAAAAACACACAAAATCACACACACACTATTTACATGTAACTTCTCACATCTTACATGTTGGGTGAAACCTGATCTTCATTTATATATAAAATACCCCCAAAATGTTAAAATGAGTACGTGTCCTGTGAGGTGAGGTCAAGCCCCCCCCTCCTCCTCCCCCCTCTATCTCCCAGCATGCCGTGCAGTAGGACATGTAGATATGAGCTGATATGAATGAAGAGCCGAAGGTTAAAAATAGACGACAGATTCAGTTTCCGGACAGGAATGATAAACCTGAGAGTGTGTGTCTCTACTGTTGTTGCTACTGTAACTACTGTTGCTACTGTAACTACTGTTGCTACTGTAACTACTGTCTCTACTGTATACAACATTTTCTACTGTTTCTACTCTACTGTATACGATACATAGACTGTATAAAAGAAATGGACGTAACATCCGTGACGTCACCCATTAGTTTGTGGACTGCTGCTCGGAAGCCAATAGTTTCGAATCTAGGCAGCGAGCGCCATCTTGAAAATTTCAAGTGCATGCTGGGAAAAATAAAAACACGGATTCTACTTGAGGCGGAGCAGGGAGGTTGCTATGGTTACGAGGGCTGGATCTTGAGGACATTAGTCAATCAACCTGTCAATCAGGACGTAGCCACGCCCTAATGCATACCCTGCTTTATCGTCACATATAAAATCAGGGAGGCCAAAATGTCCCAAATGAACATCATACTGCATTGAAGAAGGCTTTAAACTAGCGATTGAGACCATAAACACATTTTGAAAACGTTTACTGAGGTTAGAAATCAAGTGAGAAGTTGGTGAATTCTCCATTGACTTGTATAGAGACGGTCGCCCCCTGGTGGCCTTTTGATAGAATGCAGTTCTAAGTTACTTCCTGGTTGGCCTCATTTCAGAGGACCGGAACTCCTCACCCTTCTACTGTTTCCACGGTTACTCCTGCTGCTGATTCTACTGGTTCTACTGTTTCCACGGTTACTCCTGCTGCTGATTCTACTGATTCTACTGTTCGTATCACTTTTTGTACTGTTTCTACGCTTGTTTCTACAATCTTGTCGTTTTTATGCCATTTCTTCTGTTGTTTCTACTGTCCTGGTGTCTCTATGGTCTTTTCAACTCTTTATAACACTGTTTCCATTGTTTCTACTGTTACACCTGCTGTTGTTTCCACTGTTGTTTCTACTTATCTAGCATTTCTATTATCTGTGAATCTTCTGTTTTTACTGTTGTTTCTACTGTTTTATTTATCCTACAATCTCTACTTTAGTTTCTACTTTTCTGGTGTCTCTATGGTCGTATCTACTCTGGTGTCTCTATGGTCGTATCTACTCTGGTGTCTCTATGGTCGTATCTACTCTGGTGTCTCTATGGTCGTATCTACTCTGGTGTCTATATGGTCCTATCTACTCTGGTGTCTCTATGGTCCTATCTACTCTGGTGTCTCTATGGTCGTATCTACTCTGGTGTCTCTATGGTCGTATCTACTCTGGTGTCTCTAGGATCGTATCTACTCCTTTGCAACAGAGTTTCTACTGTTTCTATTCGTCTTTACAGTTCAGTCTTCTTTATGCCATTTCTTCTGTTGTTTCCATTGTTTCTACTATTATATCTGCTGTTGTTTCTCCTTTTCTAGCGTCAATTGTCTACTCTTTCTATTCTTATTTCTACTGGTTTTCTTCATCATACCATTCCTTCTGTTGTTTCTACTGGTTATACTGTACCACTGATTATACTGTTTCTACCCTTGTTTTTAAGGGTTTGTCTTTTTTATTGTTTCAGTTGTTTCTACTTCTCTAGCATCTCTATTAATGTTTATACAGCTGTTTTTACTCTTTTTTTTTCTCTTTTGTCTTTTCGACCAGTTTAACTGTCTCTAGTCTTTTCTCCACTTTTTCTAATCTTGTCTGTTATGTCTTGTACTGTTGCTGTTAGTGTTTCTTCCCATGTTTCTATTTGGTTGTGTCTATTTTTTCTACCCTTTTTATTTTTTTTACCCTTTTTTTCTTCTACATTTTCTACCCTTGTGGTGATATTTGAGTCGTCTCTACTGTTGTTTAGTCTGTTGTGTAATTTTTTTGTCTCCTGCTATTTCACTTCATTCTTCAGTTGTTTCTACTGTTTTGTAATTTATGTTGTTTTTTCTACTTTTCTAGTATTTCTATTATTCTATATATCTTGTTTCTATACAGCTGTTTTTGTACAGTTTCTACTCTCGTTTCTTCTGCTCTGTATTTTTTCTACCAGCACCTCTACAGCTATTTCTACCGTTTCCATTGTTTCTATTGTTCCCACTGTTCATTCTTCGGGTTGTTTCTACTGTTTCTACTGGAAGCAGACACTCTCTGTTGTTTGGAAATTGGGCTTGTTCACATTAGTATGCGCATGTGGACGCTCGGTGTCCACGACACAGAATCACAAAGTCTCTGGTTTGATTCCAGTCGGGGACGTTTGTTTCGTGTGTCTCTTGTGTCTCTCCCTCCGCTCCAGTCTGTCTCCACACTGTCAGCTGTGCAGGAAAAGCGATAATCCCCCCCCACACACACATACACACACATATACACACATACACACGCACACACATACACACAAAAAATAAAAATAAGTAAGTCTGTCAGCTCACACATAAAACTGTTAACATCCTCAGTCTCAGTTTAAATCAGACAAACAGCTGAACTCTACACACACACACACACACTAACACACACACACACACACTAACACACACACACACACACACTAACACACACACACACACACACTCACACTCACACACACTCACTCACTCATAGATGTCCTGGGGGGAAGGACGAGCAAGCGTGCCTCTCTTTAGGTCACTGGGTCGCTTACTGTTGCTCTGGGGGGGAGGGGTGTGTGTGAGTGTGCGTGTGTGTGTGCGTGTGTGTGTGTGTGTGCGTGCGTGCAGGGAGGTCGGAGGTCAAAGGTCACTCTGTGGTATTATCTTCTCCCTTGCTAGATGATAAAAGGGTGTGTTTGTTTTGCTTTCACTCAGATGTGTCGAAGTGTTTGGGTGCATTCATTTTTCCAGCCTTGTGAGGGGGCGCTGGATTTACACTTCAGAGACGGGTGGAGTTAAAGCGTGTCTTAGCTCCTGAGGGTGTGATTTGATTTGTTCAAGTACAGTCTTACACTCTCCAGTAACTAGTGGGTGTTTGTTTTATGTAACATTGACTTATGTGGGTGTGTTTGCTTGAAGCTTAGATATTGACGACTTGGAGATAGAGAGAGAGAGAGAGAGGGGGGTGTGTGTTTGTTTTTATCACCCTGGCTGCTCTCCCGGTCGGTTTGTCTGTCTGCTAAATGCTCCACAGGCTAAACAGCTCAATAACAGGGGTGTGTTTGTGTTTTATTTGTTCATCATGTAGTGACCCAGCTGTGGGGTGGAGTTAGATAAATTCTTATGTCTCTACTGTCCTCTGAGTTGGACCCGGTTCAGAAAATAACTAATGTATTTAAAAAATCCATGTCAAAGATCATTTTATGTGTAGTTGGACGTCTGTGGATGATGAGCGCTTGTTTTTTTTGAAGGTGCAGCCTGTTGAGACTCTTCAGTTAACCCTTACATACTGTTCAGGGTCAAATTATACCCATTTTTCCAAATCTAACCCCAAATATACCAATAAAATGCATCATATTTTTATTTATTGTATGTGCAAATGTCCAAATTTCACTTGTGTTTATTTTAAAAAATTGAAAAATCACCATTCAAATATGTCGTCATACTCTTCATACTCTATTGAAAGTTATCCTGGAGCATTAAATAGTGACTCTAAATGGTTTTTTTTTGCTCTCTGACAGCTTTATTAAAGACTTATGGGAGATTTATGAATGTGAATTGATGTAGAGGCTAATTATGAGTCCGAATATGAACAGTTTATAAGGGTTAAGCTTCTTCTCCACCCGTCCTGTCCTCTTCTTGCTTCTGTGATTGGAATAGAAAGTTTGCGGGAATGTGCTTTTATTTTGAAAAACAACTAACAACCTTCATCTGTTAAACATCATCTTTATCTCACCTCTTAAGAAGATGTTTGGGACACCTGGAACTGGAAAACAAGCTAACCTGTTTTCCAGTTGAACCCTGTGGAGGAGCAGAGTCTGTCCCAGCATGCATTTGGGGGTCGAGGTTTCCTGTTTTTTTATGAGTCTTGACGTGGCTGAAGAGGTCGACAGTAGAAGCAGAAGCAGTAGAAGGTTTATTTCAGTGTGGGTGGAGATGATGGTGCTGCTGCTGGAGTCTTTACTTTCCTTTATTGCAGCCTGTCAGAGATCCTCCTCTTCATGATGTGAAGCTCTTACACAGACTCTCATAGTGTGTGGAGGTGGTGGTGGAGGGGACGGGGGGGATGGGGGGATCGGGAGGGGAGGGGGGGTTTAATCACACCGAGCTGTGAATGGCTGCCAGCAGTCGAGCCACGCGGGCACGCTGCCAGTGTTTTTCCTCTGTGCTCACAGCAAGATGAAGCTGTTTACCTGGACGACATATCGGAGGCGTTTTGGTCACACTGAGATTCTGTCGTCTGCACATCTTCATCTAACAGCTCCTCCTCCTCCTCCTCCTCCCCCCTCCTCCTCCTCCCTGCAATACTAAACCTGACCAAACATAAAATCTCCATATCTGGTTGATTTGACCTGTTTCATTGAAGAATAGTGATGCTAATGAAGCTCTGCTGAATGAAACAAACACTTTAGATTCTCTACAACAGAGATGCTCAGAGACAAATCTTTGAGCTGCATAACATGATTATATTTCAGTACAAAAACTCCAGACTTACTATATCGACGTGAACAGTATTTCTATTAATATGAGACATGTAATAATAATAATAATAATAATAGGTGCATTTCAAAGCACTCAAGGACACATAAAACAAATATTTTTAAACAATATTATTAATAGATTTAGCACATTTCTTTTTTACTTCATTCCACACATGTGTAAGGTACATACAAATAATATAATGCTGCATAAGGTCAAAATGACACCATAGGTCCATATATCACATAACCCATGTTTAGAATAATAGATGTCCATCTCCTTATGAATATAAATGTATAAGTTTATAATGAGAAAGTTCATAAGAGACTTTTATTTTGGAGGAGAGTGTTGATGAATATTAGAGCTAAGTATCGGTACTTGATACCTTTTAAAGGTAGCTTTATGGACTGTATTATTTATGCTTGTTGTAAGTCTAACTGTCTGGGTGCTTTCTGTTGTAGCCTCTACTCAAACAATGGTCACAAAAATAACAAAAAATACAAAAAAAAGTGAAATGATCCTCAAGTAACCGAGTCCTCAAACTTGACACTGAAATGGTTAATTACTGAGATCTTCACTGTAGTTACTGCTGCTGCTGAAAACGTTAGATTTTTACAATTATTCTGCAGTAATCTTGATATCAGGACTTCATCTCGTTCAGTTTTGTGGTTCTTACCTTCATGTTTTTGGGATAATTTTGCGTTCCCACTCTTCATTAAGGCCTCTGTTTCACTCTCTTGCTGCTTCATCCTTAAACGTGTGTTTTAGTAACTACCGGGCGGCTGAATGTGTGACAGTGACGTGTCATTTAAAAGCAGTCCGGGTCACGTTGAGGTTACATTTTTTGGTCCCAGTCTGGATTAAATTGTTATCTGTTGTGAATCTGAAGCGGCGTGCGAACTGCTTCACAATATCCTGCTTTTAAAAAGTGGAAAACTTTTTTTTGATGTGAAGCAACAGCAGCAGCAGCAGCAGCAGCAGCAGCAGCAGCAGGAGGAAATGTTGGGGTTTTTATCAGCTCTGATTACAGCTGAAAGTGATCAAACAGTAAAATAACGCTGATATCTTTGGACAGGAACGCGAGGAGAGAAACTCAGAACTACAAAGATTCAGACAGAAGCTAGAAAAGTTCAGAGAGCCTCACAGTGCAACTAAAAGTGAACCAAACCAGCAGCAGACTGGTGTAGAAGGGAAATATAACTGCTTTGATTTTCACTCTCTGATTCCTGTCTCTTTACACTTTCTAATTACGGAATAAAAAGCAAAAAAAAGGGAGGAAGGATGGAAGGGAGGAAAGGAGGGGGGGAGGGAGGAAGGGAGGAAAGAAGAGAAGAAGGAAGGGAAAAAAGAAGAGAGGAAGGAAGGGAGGAAAGGTGGGTGGGGGGAGGAAAGAAGGGAGGAAGGAAGGGAGGAAAGGAGGGTGGGGGGAGGAAAGAAGGGAGGAAAGGACGGGGGGAAAGGACGGGGGAGGGAGGGAGGAAGGGAGGGAGGAAGGAAGGGCAGGAGGGAGGAAAGAAGGGAGGGAGGAAGGAAGGGAAGATAGAAGGGGGGAGGGAGGAAAGGAAAGAAGGACAGGAAGGGAGGAAGGAAGGGAGGAAAGGAAAGAAGGACAGAAAAAAAGAAGGGGGGAGGAAGGAAAGAGAGGAGGAAGGGAGGAAGGACAGGAGGGAGGAAAGAAGGAAAGAAAGGAAAGAAGGAAGGGAGGAAGGAAGAAGGAAGGAAAGGAGGGAGGAAGGAGGGAAGGAAGGTAGGAAGGAAGGAGGAAAGTAGGAAGGAAGGAACAGTCAAAACAGACAGGAGAACGACACAAAGCTTAAAACTGAGTCAGATTTCTTCGTGCTGCTGAATGTTTGAAGTTGAGTTCATAAGAAGCTGTTTGATGTCGACATGTGATCTACATCTGGTTACATCATCTGATAACGAGTCTTTTCTCATTTACATCTGGTAATAAAATGTGTCAGAGTTATTTCAGTCATGCTTTATATTCAAAGCTCATGTTTGTTACTAAATTTCATA
The DNA here is from genome assembly GCF_027409825.1 of Scomber japonicus. Taxonomy (NCBI): domain Eukaryota; kingdom Metazoa; phylum Chordata; class Actinopteri; order Scombriformes; family Scombridae; genus Scomber; species Scomber japonicus. The sequence continues at coordinate 30,640,013 of NC_070581.1, read as the reverse complement.
GTGACTGCTGCTTCTTATAGCTTTAGTCAGGCTTGTTTAAGGCAAGGCAGATTTATTTATATAACTCAATGTGCTTTACATAAAAACAAAATATCAAACAGTAAAAACATTGAAAACATTAAAACATACAATTTAAAAACAAGAAACTCCACTTATAATAAAAAGAAAACCGTTAAGAAAAATAAAAAGAGAGAAAGAAAACAAATAGCTTGACTAAAATAGAGCATAAAATTAAGATAAGATATTCCTTTATTAGTCTCACAGTGGGGAAATTTACATTATTGCAGCAGCAAAGTGGACATTAATAATAGAAGAGCGTCAATAAAAATAATACAGAACAGTATTTATATAAATAGGTACAAGACTAATAAAAATAATAGTAGTAAAAGTTTTTTTTAATGGTTTTCTGTCATTTATATCTTGTTCTGATGTCAGATGTTAAACATGGTCAAAGCTCCATAACTTGAGGTGCATCAACCTACTCTGAATGCTTTATTTGTGACTTTTTTTGCTACTGTAGTTTTGGTTGCTAAGGTGGTTGCTAAGGTGTTTCTACTGTCATATTTCCGATCTGATTCTGGCTCAAACATGTCCGTATGTGATTTGAGAAGTTGACAGAGTTAGAGTAAAGACGGAGAAAAAGAAGTGAAATCCTGCTACTATAGTTTGTTTACGTAGCTGGAGCTGAAGCTTCCTGAAGCTGACCAATCAGAACAGAGTGAGGTCATCAGGAGGCGGGCCTTAAAGAGACAGGAGCTAAAACAGCCTGTTTCAGACAGAGGCTGAACTGAGGGACTGCATAAAGAGCCACTATAAGATAAATAAGGAAGTTTTTTTTTCCTACTTTGCTGATGAGTAGTTTTGGTTGCTAAGGTGGTTGCTAAGGTGTTTCTTCTCTCATATTTCCGATCTGATTCTGGCTCAAATATGTTCGGAAGTTGACATTTAGAGTAAAGAAGGAGAAAAAGAAGTGAAATCCTGCTACTATAGTTTGTTTACGTAGCTGGAGCTGAAGCCGACCAATCAGAACAGAGTGAGGTCATCAGGAGGCGGGTCTTAAAGAGACAGGAGCTAAAACAGCCTGTCAGACAGAGGCTGAACTGAGGGACTGCATAAAGGAGCCAGTATAAGATAAATAAGGACATTTTTTTTTCCTACCTTGCTGATGATGCAGATGATGCTACTGTTGTTTTGGTTGCTAAGGTGGTTGCTAAGGTGTTTCTACTCTCATATTTCCGATCTGATTCTGGCTCAAACATGTTCGTATGTGATTTGAGAAGTTGACAGAGTTAGAGTAAAGACGGAGAAAAAAAAGTGTAATCCTGCTACTATAGTTTGTTTACGTAGCTGGAGGAGCTGACCAATCAGAACAGAGTGAGCTCATCAGGAGGCGGGCCTTAAAGAGACAGGAGCTAAAACAGCCTTTCGGACAGAGGCTGAACTGAGCGGCTGGATAAAGGAGCCACTATAAGATAAATAAGGAAGTTCTTTTTAACTGGAAATCATGCAAAAATATCCCAGTAGACTGACTGGAAACATGATGAGGATTATTAATATGTGAACCAGCTGCTCTGCTGCATTTACAGCTGCTTTTAACACGAGTTTCTCTCTGATCCAGATCATGTCTCCAGAAACAGATCACATGTTGATATCGGGTGTAAATGTGAAGCAGGTTTGATGTTTGATTCCTGGACCAGCAGCTTAAATATCAGGGGGTTGAAATGTGAGACACGTTCCCCTGTCATCACAGAGGTTAAAAAATGTTTAAAGCTGTTTAAATTATTTTTATAGTTTGAAATGAAAGTGTGACAGGAAGTTGTGAGTGAGGATTATTTTCAGGTTTTATTTTATTATGACTGGAAGTAAAAGTGATATAAGAAGGAGTGTGTGTGTGTGTGTGTGTCTCTCTCTCTCTCTGTATGTGTGTGTGTGTGTGTGTGTCTCCCTCTCTCTCTCTCTCTCTCTGTGTGTGTGTGTGTGTCTCTCTCTCTCTCTCTCTGTGTGTGTGTGTGTGTGTCTCTCTCTCTGTCTCTGTGTGTGTGTGTGTGTGTGTGTGTGTGTCTCTCTCTATCTCTGTGTGTGTGTGTGTGTGTGTCTCTCTCTCTCTATCTCTGTGTGTGTGTGTCTCTCTCTCTCTCTATCTCTGTGTGTGTGTCTCTCTCTCTCTCTCTCTGTGTGTGTGTGTGTGTGTGTGTGTGTGTGTGTGTGTGTGTGTGTGTGTGTGTGTGTGTGTGTGTGTGTGTGTGTGTGTGTGTGTGTGTGTGTGTGTGTGTGTGTGTGTGTGTTCTTTTTAAGTATTGTTCTGTCGCGTGTGTGTTAAAGCTCAGCACTTAGCATGGTGTCATTACACTCTATTGTCCAGACACATGTCGCGCGCGTGTGTGTGTAGCGGCAGATGGTCGGGTCTCTGAGGGGAAATTGGAGGTAAATCTCTACATTTAGAAGCGAGACAGATTAAATATCATGTTGTTTTATTCAGAGGGGGCAGAGTTTATCTCAGGTGTTACAATCTGTTCCTCTTTTAACGTCGTCGAATCTTCAGACCTTTTGATTCCAATGAGGAGAAAAACTGCAGGAGGACGCGGTCAGATCTGGTTGGGAAACATTGTGGCTTAGGTTAAAAATACTTCTTAGATTTTCAAGTATGTCTTAAAACAACAGAAACCCGTGTTGACCCCTTGGTAGGAGACAGGAAGTGAACAGAGATCTCTCGCGTTAGAGTCGGATATGTTGTTTGTTTTTGTCTCATAGTTTTCTCCGTTTTTCTGCCAGCGAGCAGGATTCATAAGAGGACGCTGTCACTTCAACGTTAGCTGAAACCACTGATGCTGCTGTTTTTTTTCTGTGAAAGGACAATCTGCAAAAAAACCCTGCAAACAATAGATCAGAACGAGTCTGCCTCTTAACGTCTCTGCTGAGCTCTGATGCAGAAAAAATTCAGATCTGGAGGAGAAACAGTCACTATAACTTACTGCTGCTGTAAGAAATGGTGGAAAATAACGAAGTACATTTATTATAAGTACTGTTTTTAAGTAGTTGAGTATTTCCATTTGATGCTACTTTCTACTTTACTTCTTTCTTCTCAGAGGGAAATATTGTACTTTCTACTCCACTACATGTATTTCTTCCTCACATGGTTTCATTTCAATAAATGTTCAAATGATCCAATATTTCAGAAAAAATCAAAGATTAGAGAAAAGTCCAAAAACTGAAAACACATTTGTGTATCAGAACTTTGTTTTTTCTTCTTTCCTCTCCCATTAATCATCTCATCAGCCCTCACATTTATCTGCTGACCCTTTGGAGGGGCCCCACGCCTAGGTTGGGAACCACTGGACTAAACTAGCTAACTGTATATAAAGTAGTGTAAACTAGCTAACTGTATATAAAGTAGTGTAAACTAGCTAACTGTATAGAAAGTAGTGTAAACTAGCTAACTGTATATAAAGTAGTGTAAACTAGCTAACTGTATAGAAAGTAGTGTAAACTAGCTAACTGTATATAAAGTAGTGTAAACTACCTAACTGTATATAAAGTAGTGTAAACTAGCTAACTGTATATAAAGTAGTGTAAACTAGCTAACTGTATAAAGTAGTATAAACTAGCTAACTGTATATAAAGTAGTGTAAACTAGCTAACTGTATATAAAGTAGTATAAACTAGCTAACTGTATATAAAGTAGTGTAAACTAGCTAACTGTATATAAAGTAGTATAAACTAGATAATTGTATATAAACAGTAGTATAAACTAGCTAATTGTATATCAAGTGGTGTAAACTAGCTAACTGTATATAAAGTAGCATAAACTAGCTAACTGTATATAAAGTAGCGTAAACTAGCTAACTGTATATCAAGTGGTGTAAACTAGCTAACTGTATATAAAGTAGCGTAAACTAGCTAACTGTATATAAAGTAGCGTAAACTAGCTAACTGTATATAAAGTAGTATAAACTAGCTAACTGTATATAAAGTAGCGTAAACTAGCTAACTGTATATAAAGTAGTGTAAACTAGCTAACTGTATATAAAGTAGTATAAACTAGCTAACTGTATATAAAGTAGTATAAACTAGCTAACTGTATATAAAGTAGTATAAACTAGATAATTGTATATAAACAGTAGTATAAACTAGCTAATTGTATATCAAGTGGTGTAAACTAGCTAACTGTATATAAAGTAGCATAAACTAGCTAACTGTATATAAAGTAGTGTAAACTAGCTAACTGTATATCAAGTGGTGTAAACTAGCTAACTGTATATAAAGTAGCGTAAACTAGCTAACTGTATATAAAGTAGCGTAAACTAGCTAACTGTATATAAAGTAGTATAAACTAGCTAACTGTATATAAAGTAGCGTAAACTAGCTAACTGTATATAAAGTAGTGTAAACTAGCTAACTGTATATAAAGTAGTATAACTAGCTCCACCTCCTCTAACACTGATGCTTCACTATTAATAATCTAATGATGTCATATATAATAATATATCACTACTTTTACTGTAATACTGCATACTACATCACTCATAATACTGCAGTACTTTTACTGTAATACTGCATACTACATCACTCATAATACTGCAGTACTTTTACTGTAATACTGCATACTACATCACTCATAGTACTTTTACTGTAATACTGCATACTACATCACTCATAGTACTTTTACTGTAGTAGAATGATCTTAATTACTCTTATAGTCCAACACCTCAGCAGATAAATCCTAATGATGATCATCTCAGTGACAGATACATTTAAATATACTGCAGCTCATTATAACTTCACACGTGTCTGAGTTGTGTTTAGGCTGCAGTATATGTGACAGTATGTGATCATGTGATCATATTGATTTACTCCGTCTGATCATATTTACTCATGCCTGCCTCTTTTTTTTCTTAATTTGTTGTCAAGGAAACCAAAATGGAGGAGGAGGAGGAGGAGAGAGAGGAGACATCAAACTCTCTCTCTCTCTCTCTCTCTCTCTCTCTCTCTCTCTCTCTCTCGCCCTCTCTCTCTCTCTCGCGCGCTCTCTCTCGCTCTCTCTCTGCCGCCGCCCCCCGCTCACACACCGGGCAGCCCTCTGAACCAAACCGAGCGGATCTAACCTACTTATTCCTCCTGAAGCAGCAGCAGTCTGTCGGTCGGTCGGTCGGTCGGTCTTCGGGGTCCGGACCGTCGGTCTCTCGGTCTGTCACGGTGTGAATCTGCCCGGTCCGAACCGTTCCGCACCGGACCGGTCCGTGTGTGTGTGTGAGCGTGTGCGTGTGTGCGTGTGAGCGTGTGTGTGTGTGTGGAGCTGACCCGGTTTCTTCTCCGTGCTGTGGACCGGGAGAGCCGCTCTCTCCCCGCACCAACATTTTCTTTAATGACCGGATTTGTGTTTTGCTGCGCGATGTACATGGACAGAAGCAGCCTGACCAGAGGTGAGCCTGCAACCAGCATCTGTACACACACACGCACACACACGCACACACACACAGGCTGTATACCTGCTGATAACCCATCCATGCACACGCACACGCACGCACATCTGCAGCAGCATCACATCACCACTTATCATTTTGTATTTATTTATTTGTGTTATATGTAGAAAAATAAATCACAACCATCATGATGATATTAGTCCTGATGATGATGATCTGGGGGGATGTTGGGAATGACATATGCGCGCTCACGCTGTCGAGGCTCTCGTGTACGCGCACACACTGACCGACATCTCGCCGCAGTGAATGTAGGCTAGTATGGCTGCATGATACTGCGTCTGCCAGATGTGTTTCTGCCGCTGCCGCTGCTGAGATAAAAAAACAGATGATTTCTTGTTGGAAATAAAATTTAAAAAAACAGAAGGATGAAATAAACGACGCTTATAGGCACGTGGCACATGTGGTTTTTTAATACCTGACTAATTAATGATCCGACAGATGTCAGCTGATCAATATCCTTCTGTTTTATTCCGTCATCAATGACACGAAATCCACAAACAGCAGATTTTATACAGACAACCTAATGTGTGTGTGTGTGTGTGTGTGTGTGTGACTGTGCACGCGCGATTTTATCGATCGACTCCTAATCCATTGATTTTTGAGCCGCGCGCTGATTGGAGGCTGGCTGGGATGTAACAGCAGGGTGGAGGGTGATGGAGGCTGGAGAGGTGTCGATAATTAGATAATTCATGTGTGTTTTTCTGTGTGCAGCGTTGGTCTTGTAAATGCAGGCAGACAGACACGCCCCCCCCCCCCCCTCCCCTCCACACACACACACACACACACACACACACACACACACACACTGAGCTGAATCTCTACATGTTAACCCTTAAATCTCCTGTTAGGATGAAGGTGAAATATGCTGTTTCTTGCTCATGTCTGTGATCTCTGCTGCTTGGTGTGAAATCTCACGTTCTCGCAGAACATCAGAACGTCATCATCATCATCATCATCACATCAGTCAGTCACTAGAACCGGCCAGCAGAACCGTGTGAGTGGAGTCCGATAAAAGGACCACTAAATCTGACTAGAACCTCCTCCATGAATATTAAACCAAACCCAAACGCCACCTAAAGAACCTGCAGAAGAACACATTAACACATCTACAACCTCTATAAGGACATCTAGAACCCACTCCCTGCCTAGAACCTCCAAAAATGAAACATCCCGCCCTCTGAAGAACCCAAACCCAACACATGATGAAGTGTGTCAGGAAGGTTCTGTTCCACCACATGAGAACGTCAGCTATACACATATGTTGTTATATGTGTGTGTGTTAAAGATCTTTGCTCCGAAATGACATTTTATATTATGCAGTGGTTATTTTGACATGCAAGGGACTGTGTGTGTGTGTGTGTGTGTGTGTGTGAAGGTTTGCTGCATATAGAACCTTTTTTTCCTGTAATGCGGAGATCCTGCGAATGCAACACAAATCCTCGGTTCTGCTCTAGTAGAACCTCTCTGCTGCTGCACCACATGTTTCCTGTGTGCATCGAACGTGTGTGTGTGTGTGTGTGCATGTGTTATAATCTGGGATGCAGGAACATGTGTGTGTGTGTGTGAGAGAGAGAGAGACAGAGCGACAGAGAGCTGTGTAGGTGACAGTGATGCAGCAGGCTGAGTGTGTTAAAGGAACAGTCCAACATTTTAATAAATCCTCCGGTTCTCTGTCGCCTCCACAGTCACATGCTTCAGGTTTTTACTCTATTTTAGCACAATTATTAGAAAAAGAGGAGTGAAAACAGAAAGAAACTGCTTGAGTGACTAGTGCAGGGGTGTCAAACTCATTTTCATTTAAGGGCCACATACTTCTGATGAAAGGAAGGAAGGAAGGAAAGATGGAAGGAAGAAAGGGAGGAAGGACAGATAGAAGGAAGAAAGGAAGGAAAAGAAGGAGGAGAAAGAAGAGTAGACAGGAATGAAAGACGGAAGGAATGAAGGAAGGTAGGCAGGAAGGAAGGAAGGAAGGAAGGACAGATGGAAGGAAGAAAGGGAGGAAGGACAGATAGAAGGAACAAAGGGAGGAAGGACAGATAGAAGGAAGAAAGGAAGGAAAAGAAGGAGGAGAAGGAAGAGTAGACAGGAATGAAAGACGGAAGGATGGAAGGAAATAAGGAAGAAAAAGAAGACAGGAAGGAATGAAGGGAAGATGTAAGGAAGGGGGAGGAATAAGGAAAGTGGGCCGGATTGGACCCCTCGGCGGGCCGGATCTGGCCCACGGGCCGCATGTTTGACAACCCTGGACTAGTGGTAACAGTTCAGATGATGTGTATATGTGTGTATGTATATGAGAACATATTTCCTCATTCAGAGGAAGAGGGGGTGGGGGGGGGGGGGGGGGGGGTGGAGGCATTGACCCAACAGTGGACTCTGTTTCCTGTTTCCAACCGCAAATCGGGACAGTTTAAAAAGAAAAAAAACAAAAAAAAAAGCGTCACTACTATCGTCCCCTAATCTCTCACCCTGTGGTTACTGTAGACATGATGACGAAGGCAGCCCAACTTTTTAAGGAAGTAGTCACTTTAACTCACGCCACATGTTTCCTCTACTCTTAACAAAGTGATCATTTAAAACTCAAACCTCCATCTTTCCCTGAACCTAACCAGATCTTCACCACAGCGCTGTCACATCATAAAACATCATTATAGTTGAACGGTGATGTGTGACGCTTCTGGAAAGCACAGAAACATTAAGTCCTTCAGATTACTGTCAGTAGAGGCGTCAGATTAGAAACAATACTCCCATGAGTCGTTTCTGGATTCACATCATCAACCCACGTATCTGTTTAACTTAGAGGACTCTTCTCTTCTCTGAGGGAAACATACAGTAGATCAGGGGAGTCAAACATGCGGCCCGTGGGCCAGAACCGGCCGGTCTACGGGTGCAATCCGGCCCACTTTTATTCCTCCTGTCCTTCCTCTCTACCTTCTGTGTTATCTGGGATTCCCTATAAAATCAGTTTCTGTGTGAAAGAAGATACCGACCCAACGACATGCTAACAGACGGATCGGTCCGCTCGCTGCCCTGCTGACGGACTGCAGCTGTTCTGTTACTGCAGGCAGCGAGCTGAGTGTCAGACAGCAGCAGAGAGCAGAGCTGTAAGCCGCAGCGCTGACAGTCAGGACAAACAGGACTAATTACACTCGCTTCAACAAAATCAAAACATGAGCTGTATGAGTGACGCACCACCCGCTCCCCCCGCACCACCCGCTCCACCCGCTCCACCCGCTCCCCCCGCTCCACCCGCTCCCAACGGTGATATATTTCAGCAGCAGGCTGTAAATATTGAAAGATTTCCGTACAGTCACTGCATCATGTAGTTCAGGGGTGTCAAACATGCGGCCCGTGGGCCAGAACTGTCCCGCCAAGGGGTCCGATCCAGCCCACTTTCCTTCCTCCCTTCCTTCCTTCCTAACTTACTTCCTTCCATATTTCCGTCCTGTCTTCTCTCCTTCCGTCCTGTCTTCTCTCCTTCCTTCTTTTCTTCTCTTTTTTCCATCCATCTGTCTTTCCTTCCTTCCTTCTTCCCTTCTTCCCTTCCTTCCTTCCTTCCTTCCTTCCTTCCTTCCTTCCTTCCGTCCGTCTTTCCTTACTTACTTCCTTCCATATTTCTGTCCTGTCTTCTTTTCTTCCTTCCTTCTTTCTTTTCTTCTCTTTTTTCCATCCATCTGTCTTTCCTTCATTCCTTCTTCCCTTCCTCCCTTCCTTCCTTCCTTCCTTCCTTCCTTACTTACTTCCTTCCATATTTCCGTCCTGTCTTCTTTTCTTCCTTCTATCCTTCTGTCCTTCCATCTTTCGTTCCTTCCTTCCTTTCCTTCCTTACTTCTTTTCTTCTCTTTTTTCCATCCATCTGTCTTTCCTTCCTTCCTTCCTTCCTTCCTTCCTTCCTTCCTTCCTTCCTTCCTTCCTTCCTTCCTTCCTTCTTTTCTTCTCTTTTTTCCATCCGTCTTTCCTTCCTTCCTTCCATATTTCTGTCCTGTCTTCTTTTCTTCCTTCTATCCTTCTGTCCTTCCATCTTTCGTTCCTTCCTTCCTTTCCTTCATTCCTGCTTCCTTCCTTCCTTCCTTACTTACTTCCTTTCATATTTCTGTCCTGTCTTGTTTCCTTCCTTCTGTCCTTCTGTCCTTCCATCTTTTGTTCGTTCCTTCCTTTCCTTCCTTCCTTCCTTCCTTCCATCTTTTTAATGATCCCACATCAGATCAAATTGGTCTGTATGTGGCCCTTGAATGAAAATGAGTTTAACATTTCTGATGTAGTTGATGTGTGTATCGTGTGAAAGCGTGTTGTGTAGTGAGCAGGTTTACGTTAACAGAGTCGGTCACAGGTTATTTACTGGAGGAATGTGTCGTGTTTGTTTGCATTGTTAGAAACATCCAGTCTGATCTCATTAAATCATCTAATGAAGCAGGAAGTCGTGCAGCTGTTTGCCGTTTCATACCTAGGAGGATTTTGTCGGCCAGTCGTCAAACAGTGACAGATGGCAGCTTAAAAGCTTAAAATGAAGTACTTGTTTATAATTCAAGTATATTGGTGTTTACTGAATCTGCTCTATAAATTCTGAATGTTCTCTGATATGAAGTTATGATGAAGTAGGAGGAAATATTTTGGATGCCGTTGATTCAGGAAGTAGAAAATCACATTAATTGGTCCCATAGACAGCGTTATACTCACAGTTTGAGCACTTCTACGGCTCTTATTGGCATGAAACTCTCCCTTTTAAATCACAACTGTGTTAGAAAATATCTGACTCTGTGATATAAAGTCACAGAATATGAACATGCTTAGTTTAAATCAGAGGTGTCAAACTCACTTTCATTCAAGGGCCACATACAGACCAATTAGATCTCATGTGGGCCAGACGATTAAAAAGATAGAAGGAAAGAAGGAAGGAAGGAAATAAGGAAATAAGAAGGGAAGGAAAGAAAGACAAGGCAAGGCAAAAGGAAGGAGGGAAGAAAGGTAGGAAAGAGAGATAGTGAAGGATGAAGGAAGGACAAGGACAGATGGAAGGAAGGAAAAAAGGAAGGTAGGAAGGACAGATGGAATGAAGGAAAAAAGGAAGGTAGGAAGGACAGATGGAAGGAAGGAAAAAAGGAAGGTAGGAAGGACAGATGGAAGGAAGGAAAAGAGCACTGGATGGCAAGTGGGCCGGACCGCACCCTTCGGTGGGCCGTATCTGGGCCGCGGGCCGCATGTTTGACGCCCCTGGTTTAAATCATGACTTTGATCCAGGCCCATTCATTTTAGACAACTATTTTTTGCACTATTTCTTTCTTACGTATGGAAAGGAATCTTGAATCTTAAGTCAAAGGTGCAATAAAAAAATTTGGGGGAAACTAACTACAACTCCCATGATGCATTGCAACAAGAAATCACTGATCTTGTGTGCCATCAACATGTCAGCATGAGTCCATTCATTCAGTTTTCATTTCTGGGCAGTAATGGTGATAATACTTCTCTGATTCTCACCTCTGACTGACTTAGTCGCCATAGCAACAGTGGTTGAGGCTTGTGGGTATTGTAGTACTCACAGACAAATCACAAATCACAGACAAAATATAAACCTGTAGGATCGTCAGATTATCTAATAGAGTCCTGAGTTTCTAAGTTCAGTAACTTTTAGGAGATTGTTTAACCCTCCTGTCGTCCTCCCGGGTCCAATTGACCCCATCTCTCTTTTGACTGTTCCTTCTTTCCTCCCTCTTTCTTTAATTTTCCCTTCGTTCTTCCCCTCCTTCCCTCTTTCTTTTCTCCCTCCTCCTTTCATGCTTATATCTATACTTCTTTTCCTTCTGTCCTTCTTTCCTTCCTTCCATCTGTCCTTCTTCCCTTCTGTTCTTCTTTCTGTCCTTCTTTCCTTCCTTCCTTTTCTCCTTACTTCCTTTTCCTCCCTCCCTCCTTCCCTCTTCCGTCCTTCCTCTTTTCCTCCCTCCCTCCCTCCCTCCCTCCTTCCTTCCTTCCACCTTTCCTTCCTTCCTCCATTCCTTCCTCCCATCCTTCTCTCCTTCTTTCCTCCCTCCCTTCCTTCCTTCGTCAGTCCTTGACTTGAGCACAACAGGAGGGTTAAAGAAATATTTAAAAATGTGAAAACAGAATAAAGAAAAACACTTCAGGAACCAGCGGACCTTTTCTGCTTTAAACAGTCTGAATGAGAGTAATTGATATGTCCACTGTATCTCATAATGTGTTCACAGATAACCAACTATTGACTGTTGAATGCGGTCGGCTATTGATTAAGGAAACTGTTTAAAATTTGCATCCCAAATGGAGACAAGTTGACCTACGGATCAGCTGACTGACGACCTGCCCACCAATCACTCAATTCACTTAATCACCTTCCTGCTGAGCTACCTTTTATAGGGATTACATGAATATTGTATGTATTATATGTATTATTATGTTTACTGACTGTGACTGACAGCTTCACCTACTGAACTACTGACCTACCTATTGAAATCTACCAGGCGGGGAGTTCCTGTCCTCTGAAAAGAAGCCAATGCGGACCTAACTTAGAGCTGCATTCTATCAAAAGGCCACCAGGGGGCGACCGTCTCTATACAAGTCAATGGAGAAGTCACCAACTTCTCACTTGATTTCTAACCTCAGTAAACGTTTTCAAAATGTGTTTATGGTCTCAATCGCTAGTTTAAAGCCTTCTTCAATGCAGTATGATGTTCATTTGGGACATTTTGGCCTCCCTGATTTTATATTTGACGATAAAGCAGGGTATGCATTAGGGCGTGTCTACGTCCTGATTGACAGGTTGATTGACCAATGTCCTCGAGATCCAGCCCTCGTAACCATAGCAACCTCCCCGCTCCACCCATGGCTCCGCCTCATGCCCATAAAAGTAGAATCTGTGTTTTTATTTTTCCCAGCATGCACCTGAAATTTTCAAGATGGCGCTGCCTAGATTCGATACTATTGGCTTCCGAGCAGCAGTCCACAAACCAATGGGTGACGTCACAGATGTTACGTCCATTTCTTTTATACAGTCTATGAAATCTACCAGAGGACTGACGATGAAACCTACAGTATCTATTAACAACCAACCTGCTGAAATCTACTGAGTGTCACCTTTTATAACAGTGAAACAGTTTCTTGGAACTCAAGCAGATCCTTTAACCCTCCTGTCATCGTCCTCCCGGGTCAAATTGACCCCGTCTCTTTTTTACTGTTCCTTCTTTCCTTCCTTCTTCCCTCTTTCTTTGCTCCCTCCTCCTTCCATACTTCTTTCCTCATTTCCTTCCATCCTTCCTTCCTTCCTTCTTTCCTTCCTCTTTTCCTCCTTACTCATGTCCTTCCTTCCTTGCTGCCTCCCTCCCTCCTTACTCCTTCCTTCTTCCTTTCCTTCCACCCTCCCTCCTTCCTCCCTTCCTTCCTCCTTTCCTTCCTTTCTCCCTCCTTACTCCTTTCCTTCCTTCCTTCCTCCTCTCCTTACGTCCTTCCTCTTTTCCACCCTTCCTCCCTCCCTCCCTCCTTAATCCTTTCCTTCCTTTCTTCCTCCTTTCCTTCCTCCCTTCCTTCTCTCCTTCCTTCCTTCCTTGCTTCCTCCCTCCTTCCTTCTTTCCTCCCTTCCTCATCCGTCCTTCCTTGACCTGAGGACAACAGGAGGGTTAAAACAGATGTAAAACTCTCAGGTCCGTTATCTCAAACAGGACGATGTGTATTTTGGGTATTCTGGGAGTGAGTCTGGGTGATGTAGTGTTAACAAGAGTGGAGCTGCACACAGTCTGAATCCACTAAAATCATTCTCTCTGACTGTCTGTCTGATAACCGACACAGTTATTAATAGGTTTGTTATAAATAGACCAAACACACACATACACACACATACACACACATACACATACACACACACACACATACACACACACACACATACACACCATCTGCTTTACATCAGCCTGTTGATGTTTTCCCATGACCTCTCCCATCATGTTCACATCTGTGCACAACACACACACACACACACACACACACACACACACACACACACACACACACACACACACACACACACACACACACACACACGCAGTATATCATATAGAGCGGAAGCCTCCTAACAGCTCCACATCCTGTTTATTCTGTTTGTTTAATTATTTATAATTCTGTTGTTTTAAAGTCCAACAGAAGTCACATTTAATCATCCCCTCTTTGTAATCTTGTTTTAAACTATTAAAATGAAGATAATAAAGTCTGGAAACATCAGAAGTGCTTATTTTTGTTACAACTGGCTGGAAGTGTCTGTGTTTGATTGACAGCAGCTAGAGCAGCGTGTCAGTGTCTGTGTTTGATTGACAGCAGCTGGAGGAGGCGTGTCGGTGTCTGTGTTTGATTGACAGCAGCTGGAGCAGCGTGTCGGTGTTTGGTTGACAGCAGCTGGAGCAGCGTGTCGGTGTCTGTGTTTGATTGACAGCAGCTGGAGCAGCGTGTCGGTGTCTGTGTTTGATTGACAGCAGCTGGAGCAGCGTGTCGGTGTCTGTGTTTGATTGACAGCAGCTGGAGCAGCGTGTCGGTGTCTGTGTTTGATTGACAGCAGCTAGAGGAACGTGTCGGTGTCTGTGTTTGATTGACAGCAGCTGGAGCAGCGTGTCGGTGTCTGTGTTTGATTGACAGCCGCTGGAGCAGCGTGCCGGTGTCTGTGTTTGATTGACAGCAGCTGGAGCAGCGTGTCGGTGTCTGTGTTTGATTGACAGCAGCTGGAGCAGCGTGTCGGTGTCTGTGTTTGATTGACAGCAGCTGGAGCAGCGTGTCGGTGTCTGTGTTTGATTGACAGCAGCTAGAGGAACGTGTCGGTGTCTGTGTTTGATTGACAGCTGCTAGAGCAGCGTGTCGGTGTCTGTGTTTGATTGACAGCAGCTGGAGCAGCGTGTCGGTGTCTGTGTTTGATTGACAGCCGCTGGAGCAGCGTGCCGGTGTCTGTGTTTGATTGACAGCAGCTGGAGCAGCGTGTCGGTGTCTGTGTTTGATTGACAGCAGCTGGAGCAGCGTGTCGGTGTCTGTGTTTGATTGACAGCAGCTGGAGCAGCGTGTCGGTGTCTGTGTTTGATTGACAGCAGCTAGAGGAACGTGTCGGTGTCTGTGTTTGATTGACAGCTGCTAGAGCAGCGTGTCGGTGTCTGTGTTTGATTGACAGCAGCTGGAGCAGCGTGTAGGTGTCTGTGTTTGATTGACAGCAGCTGGAGCAGCATGTCGGTGTCTGTGTTTGATTGACAGCAGCTGGAGCAGCGTGTTGGTGTCTGTGTTTGATTGACAGCAGCTGGAGCAGCGTGTCGGTGTCTGTGTTTGATTGACAGCAGCTGGAGCAGCGTGTCGTGTCTGTGTTTGATTGACAGCAGCTGCAGCAGCGTGTCAGTGTCTGTGTTTGATTGACAGCAGCTGGAGCAGCGTGTCGTGTCGGTGTTTGACGGACAGCAGCTGGAGCAGCGTGTCGGTGTTTGGTTGACAGCAGCTGGAGCAGCGTGTCGGTGTCTGTGTTTGACGGACAACAGCTGGAGCAGCGTGTCGGTGTCTGTGTTTGATTGACAGCAGCTGGAGCAGCGTGTCAGTGTCTGTGTTTGATTGACAGCAGCTGGAGGAGCGTGTCGGTGTCTGTGTTTGATTGACAGCAGCTGGAGGAGGCGTGTCGGTGTCTGTGCTTGATTGACAGCAGCTGGAGGAGCGTGTCGGTGTCTGTGTTTGATTGACAGCAGCTGGAGCAGCGTGTCGGTGTCGGTGTCTGATTGACAGCAGCTGGAGCAGCGTGTCGGTGTCTGTGTTTGATTGACAGCAGCTGGAGCAGCGTGTCAGTGTTTGGTTGACGGCAGCTGGAGCAGCGTGTCGGTGTCTGTGTTTGATTCACAGCTGGAGGAGCGTGTAGGTGTCTGTGCTTGATTGACAGCAGCTGGAGGAGGCGTGTCGGTGTCTGTGTTTGATTGACAGCAGCTGGAGCAGCGTGTCGGTGTCTGTGTTTGATTGACAGCAGCTGGAGCAGCGTGTCGGTGTCTGTGTTTGATTGACAGCAGCTGGAGCAGCGTGTCGGTGTCTGTGTTTGATTGACAGCAGCTGGAGCAGCGTGTCGGTGTCTGTGTTTGATTGACAGCAGCTGGAGCAGCGTGTCGGTGTCTGTGTTTGATTGACAGCAGCTGGAGCAGTGTGTCGGTGTCTGTGTTTGATTGACAGCTGCTAGAGGAGCGTGTCTGTGTTTGATTGACGGCAGCTGATGTTTGTGTTTGATTAATCAACATGATATAAAACGAGGGAGTGCCGTCTGGACAC
>NC_070581.1:30532332-30623767 GCF_027409825.1 Scomber japonicus | reverse complement strand
AAATGAAGCCTATTAGCTGAGTTTTTGATACATTCAGTTTTATTCATTTATTTATTTATTTATTTATTTATTTGTTTGTTTATTTGTCTGTCGGAGTAAAAACAGACAGGGCTTTTTTGGGGCTCTATATGCAAAATCTTGTTTGTGCTTCCCCCACCTTCATCATTATCATCGTCATCATCTTCAAAACCTCTGATGTCATTATAGGCCATGATTGATGTTGCTTGTTAATACTGTGAGACACACAAAGCCTAATGAGCCCAGGGTCATTAAATGAATGTTGGACTTGTTATACAACACCAAAATGAGCTCATGGGTTTAAAGTTAAATGAATATTGAACCAGTGACTTAAGTTCATATCGAGGGGTTGAAGATAAGTTAAAGGAGTCAGGAAGGAAGTAGCTGGAGCCAGAGGGCAAAATAAAATACTGATACAGACTAAGATGATAAAGAGAAACCTTCTTTAGGTCCAATGAAACACTTTCATAGTCGGTCAAAACAGAAAAACCCAACATTTCATCAGAGGAATGCAGTAAGGAGAGAAGGAAGGAAGGGAGGAAGGAAGGAAGGGAGGAAGGAAGGAAGGAAGGAATGAGGAAGTAAAGGAGTAAGGAAGGAGGGAGGAAAGGAGGCAATAAGGAGAGAAGGAAGGGAGGAAGGAAAGGACGAAGGAAATTAGGAAGGAAGGAAGGTAGGAAGGAAGGAAGTACAGAAAGAAGGTAGGAAGGAATGAAGGAAGGACAGAAAGAAGGTAGGAAGGAATGAAGGAAGGACAGAAGGAATGACAGAAGGAAGGAAGGAAGGAAGGAATGAAGGAAGGACAGAAAGAAGGTAGGAAGGAAGGAAGGAATGACAGAAGGTAGGAATGAAGGAAGGACAGAAAGAAGGTAGGAAGGACAGAAGGAAGGAAGGAATGACAGAAGGTAAGAATGAAGGAATGAATGACAGAAGGAAGGAAGGAAGGAAAGTAGGAAGGTAGGAATGAAGGAAGGACAGAAGGAAGGAAGGAAGGACAGAAGGAAGGAAGGTAGGAACAAAGGACAGAAGGTAGAAACCTTCTTTAGGTCCAATGAAACACTTTCACAGTCGGTCAAAAGAGAAAAACCCAACATTTCATCAGATAACCACGCTTATTAAGACCAATACCAGACTCAACCTCTTAATGACCCGTGTAGACGTTAGTTCCTCTAACCCTTCCAGTCTAAAGTCAGTAATGCCCCTCATGGTGTAATAGAGTTCAGGTTTCCACAGTCCTGAGTTGAGCTTCTTCATCACGGAGAGAATCCAGAGTTCAAAGTCCGAGGCTGATAATCCTCCAGGAGTCTGAATAACAGCTGAGCTCCGTTATCTATGACCACGTTAAATAATAATAACATTAAACTGTCAGTATGCAACTAGTAAAGCCATTAAATGAGCTTTAACTGTCAAATTATTGTAATTATGATTATACATTTGAACCAATTCAACATTTAACATGAAGGAGGAAGGAAGGAAGGAAGGTAGGAAGGAAGGAAGGAAAGAAGGTAGGATGGAAGGAAAAAAGGTAGGAAGGAAGGAAGGTAGGAAAGACAGAAGGAAGGAAGGAAAGAAGGTAGGCAGGAAGGACAGAAGGAAGGTAGGAAGGATGGAAGGAAGGTAGGAAAGAAGGAAGGCAGGAAGGACAGAAGGAAGGTAGGAAGGATGGAAGGAAGGTAGGAAAGAAGGAAGGAAGGATGGACAGAAAGAAGGTAGGAAGGAATGACAGAAGGAAGGAAGGGAGGGAGGGAGGAAGGATGGGAGGAAGGATGGAAGGAAGGGAGGAAAGGAAAGGGGGAAAGGAGGGAGGGAGGAAGGGGGAAAGGATGAAGGAAGGAAGGAAGGAAGGAAGGGATGAAGGAAGGGAGGAAGGAAGAAAGGAAGGAAGGGAGGAAGGAAGGACAGAAGGAACGTAGGAAGGATGTAAGGAATCAAGGACAGAAGGAAGGAAGGAAGGAAGGACAGAAGGTAGAAAGGCTCAGAGCAGACCAGTGTAACCATAGTAACGCCTGCTTCACTGGAACTGCCCCAGACTTTCTTTTTTCCATGTCTGAGTCTGAACACTCCTCCCAAAACATTTAAAGTATTAGTTTAACCATTAGTATGAAAGCACAGACCCTGTCAACCCAGTTCTGAGGGCAGCTTTACATATTTTAGGAACATTTCACCCTCTTTCTCATTTCCTTAAAGACACACAGGAGACAGGAGACAGGAGACAGGCGGCCATGATGCTAACCGCTAACTGATGCTACTGTGTCCACTTATTGTCCCATTTAGTGACTGTTAGTGTGTGAATGCATGTAGACGTGAATTCAACCTTCCTCGAGTGAAAACTTAACACTTGTTGCTTCATGTTTCTGCTTCACAAACACACACACACCCACCCACACACACACACCCACACACACCACACACACACACACACACACACACACACACACACACACACACATACATAGAGCAGATTTAAAAATGTGCTCAGTTAAAATTTGTCAAAGCAGAATATCAGTTCAGTTTTCCAGACTTCCTCCTTTCTGCTGCAGCAGCTGTGGGTGGAGACAGCGGTCTGAGTGTGTGTGTGTGTGTTAGTGTGTGTGTGTGTGTGTTGGTGTGTTGGTGTGTGTGTGCCAGGGAGATAATAAGTTCACTGGGAGGGTTTTTTTTTTTTCTCTTTCTTAAAGAGACGTTTCCCCATTTTACAACAGTCATCCAAACAGAAAGAGGAAGAGAAGCTTGCACAGCTCGTCTCTCTGTCTTCTCTCTCTGTTAGTGTGTGTGTGTGTATGTTTGTGTGTGTATGTGTGTGTGTGTGTGGGTTCATGTGTAAGTGTGTGCCGCTGTGAAATCAAGACTTAAAAAAGATGAGGATTTTAGTTTTACTGCCGGATCATGAGAAGAAGAGGATTAAATCGGAGGTAAAGACTTTTTTTTTTTGGGGTGGTTTTTGTCTTGTTTTGTGAGCTCTGACCTTTGACCTCTGAGCAGCTCTGCACTCTGCTGCTGAGCGAGGAAACTGAGCTTTTATAGTATTTGCATATTTTGAATTAGTAACATTAAAAATAGAGTTAGCACTGTGTAGAAATACTGTTAGCAGAGAGAGAGAAGCAACTTTTAATCTTTAACGAGGAAGCAACAAAACCTTCAAGTGCTAAAAAATGATTGATTATATCATGATTATTAACTTTATTCTATCTCCGTGGCAACAAACAGAATAACTGAAGCTACATTCAAATATTTTAAAAGTGTAACTGAAACTTTAACTTTTTTTTTAAAGTGAAAGTTTAATGTGACAGCAGCAACAAGTTTTATTAGTTAAACTGGTTTTAATTTGAGTAGAGACACTTCCTGTGTTGTTTCTCATTCATACACACACACACACACACACACACACACACACACACACACACACACACACACACACACACAAAGATCCTGACTCTGTGAAACATAAACTTTATTGCGGATGTATTTCACTGATACTGATAGAAGCAGCCTGAACCTGAACCTGCTGGACTTATGGATAGAAAGATGAACTTTATTCACTCTATGCAGTTAAAGCTTTTATTCCTCTTATGAGCAGCACACACACACACACACACACACACACACACACACACACGCTGAATCCAACCAGTTCATGCATTATCTTCAACGTGAGTACGCTATCACATATTTCTAAGTTCGATAAATATGATGGCAGTTTATTTATTTAGTCTGGTTTCCTGTGAAGGGGTTTAAGGGTGTGAGCAGGGTCGCCATGGTAACACACTGATAAAATATTGTTCTATCTATGACAAGACTTCCCTGAGTCGCGGTTAATTTGCAGCAAGTCGACCACGAAGGGCCTGATTCATGCCGAGATGTGTCAGTAAGACCAGAGGTTGTTTGTTGTTCTTGGTTAAAAATATATAAGATTATAAAAGAATTGATTATTAAGAATAGATGCTGATTCATTTAATATTGATTTTAACAGCTGATCAATCAACTGTTGCAACATTTAGCTGAAAGTCTTTTTGAAGAGCTGCTAGAAACCAGTCGGATTCCTCGTGTGTGTGTGTGTGTGTGTGTGTGTGTGTGTGTGTGTGTGTGTGTGTGTGTGTGTGTGTGTGTGTGTGTGTGTGAGTGTGAGTGTGAGTGAGTGAGTGAGTCTCTCTGTGTGTGTGTGTGTGTGTGTGTGAGTGTGTGTCTCTGTGTGTATGTTTGTGTCTGTTTGTGCGTGTGTGTGTGTGTGTGTGTGTGTGTGTGTGTGTGTCTCTCTCTCTTTGTGTGTGTGTGTGTCCTGGTCAGGGTTATCTGTTTGATGTGCTCTGAAGGCAGCTGTTATCATTCCTGCTGCCTTCCTGTTCGATCAGCAGATTCCTCAGTTTGCGGAGAGAGAGACAGCTCAGCTCAGCTCAGAGTTCACGCTGCTGAAAGTCGCTCGGCTGCACAAATGAAACCTTACTCATATAAAACACGCTGATTATACCGTAAAACTTTAAACTAAACTACTTTAAATGAGGGTAGAAAGAAGCAGAAGAACATTATAATGATAAAATGTTTGAGCTGATTCATTAACTTTTATCCTCCTAGTTCAAAACTGACCCGCTCTGGTTTGACTGTTATAAAGCATAAAGGTATAAACTATCACCCAATTCTGTGTTAAACCATTTTATCCAACTTATTATCACATTTTTTTTACACATATTTTTGGAAATAATGGTTAATAATCCTCATTTAACTCTTAAACAGGCAACGTGCACCAGGAGATACAGACTCTTTAAGGAGCTTGATTGGTTAAGGTGGTTGTTGTGCCTTTAAATTGGTAGAGTTAAACCTTGTGGTAGGTTTATACTTTGATAGAAAACTCTTTTTAGAAACTAGTATGTGTCCCTCGTGTCGTCCTCCCGGGTCAAATTGACCCCGTCTTATTCTTCTTTCCTCCCTCCCTTCCTTCCTTCCGTCTGTACTTCCTCCATCCCCCTTTCTTCCCTCCTTCTTTCCTTCCCTCCTTTCCTTCCTTCTTCCTTCTTTCCTTTCCTCCATACTTCCTTCCTCCCTCCTTTCCTTCCTTCCCTCCTTTCCTTCCTTATTCCTTCCTCCTTTCCTTCTTTCCTCCCTCCCTCCTCTCTTTCTTTCCTCTGTCCTTCTTTCCTACCTTCTTTCCTTCCTTCCTTCCTTCTTTCCTTTCCTTCCTTCTTCCTTCCTCCCTCCTTTCCTTCCTTCTTTCCTTTCCTCCTTCTTCCTTCCTCCCTCCTTTCCTTCCTTCTTCCTTCCTCCCTCCTTTCCTTCCTTCTTTCCTTTCCTTCCTTCTTTCCTTTCCTTCCTTCTTTCCTTTCCTCCTTCTTCCTTCCTCCCTCCTTTCCTTCCTTCTTTCCTTTCCTCCTTCTTCCTTCCTCCCTCCTTTCCTTCCTTCTTCCTTCTTCCCTCCTTTCCTTCCTTCTTTCCTTTCCTCCCTTCCTCCCTCCTTTCCTTCCTTCTTCCTTCCTTCCTTCCTTCCTCCCTCCCTTCCTTCCTTCCTTGACTCGAGGACAACAGGAGGGTTAATGAGCAGAATGTCTCACTTTTCTATTTAAGTGTTTTTACCATAAATTTTACCGTTGTTAGGGCAACGCATCCTGGTGGAGATGCGACTCATAAAATCCAAAATATATTAAAAATATGAGTGGAAATGTTTTACTTTAGGTGCAAATGACATAACTAGTAACATCAAATTAGTTAATTCATTTTCCACCCTTGCCTGTTTAAGGGTTAAATGAAACTATCCGGGGGTCAAAGTTGACCCGAGGACAACAGGAGGGTTAACACACACATATATATATTTATATTTGTCATCACTTTCTCCTGACGTGCTTTTTATTTAATGGTCGTCTTATCTTTTCTCATCCTGTCGTTTTATGCTGTTTTATTGACCCTTTATCTTTTTATTGCTTCATCATAAATGTTATGACTCACTGCTCTGGTGTTAAGCACTTTAACGCATGAAGTGTTACTATTATTATTATTATTATTATTATTGTTATTATTATTATTATTATTATAAAAGTCTGTGATGGAGGTCGGTCCCCAAAAAAACATTTAGAGCAGTTTAACATCTATTTCTAAATCTTCTAAATCATCTATTCTGTGTTGAAACTCAGAAACTGCTTCTCAGAGTCATGAGTAAACCATATGAATAAAAGTGAAACTAGTGAAACTAAACTTCTTCCTGCACACTTATTTCACTTTTCTTTTTAAAAACAACCCAGAATTTCTTAATATCAGAGCTAACTCGTCCAGATGTTGTTAAAAAAAAACGAAAAACAGCAGGAAATCAGTCAGCAGGCGGAGCTCATGGAGGATATTTAGGTTTCAAATTCATATTAATATTATTCACTGTGACATAAACTTCACAAACACATCATAATTTCTAATGTGCATGATTAATAAATCAACATAAAGCCTCTTCAGAGAGAAAAAATAATATATAAATATAAATATCTTTAGTATCACAGAAATAATAATTCTTTCTTTCTTTTCCTTTTTGGTTCTTCTTCTTCTTCTTCTTCTTCTTCTTCTTCTTCTTCTTCTTCTTCTTCTTCTTCTTCTTCTTCTTCTTCTTCTTCTTCTTCTTCTTCTTCTTCTTCTTCTTCTTCTTCTTCTTCTTCTTCTTCTTCTTCTTCTTCTTCTTCTTCTTCTTCTTCTTCTTCTTCTTCTCTGTTCGTTCCACCAGCTGCCGGGGAACATGCTGGACGTGTACGGCAGCGTTGGCAGCAGAGGGTTGGCCATGCCTACCATCACCGTTAGCAACAGTTGCCCGGCCGACCTGCACGTCGTCAAGACAGAGCTGAACAGTGAGTTTGAGTTTCATTATTAGTTCAGATCAAACATTCTTCATCCTTCCAACACAAATACACCAAAATAATCTTTTACACACATAAATAATTAAATATAAATATATAAATATGTAACACAGACACAAGTTCAGTCTGTAACAACCACATTAGGACACTTAAGTTGTTCTGAAACGTCTCTTTGAGGAAATGAAGACCAAACAAAGTGTCCTCTCATCTCGCTCTGACAACAACACCGACCTGAAAAGCAACGAAACCTGAACTGAAAAAGGAAACACTGAAAATCAGAATTTCCAATGAATAATGAAGTTGACAAAGAAAAGAGCTTCAGTACAGAGTTCAGAAGTTGTGATGTCCGTTTCTTCATAAGAAAGAACAAGTCACCCAGCACAGCGGTGTGACTCACTGATGGGGTTTTTTAATAGATTTTGGAAAAACAACAGAGGAATAAGATGTGTGAGACTTTTATACACACACATTACTTGTTAGTAGATCGGATCATTGTTGAAGAAAAATATAGAAAATCACCAACATTAACTTTAAATGTAAAGATTCAGTGTTTCAGTGTGTGTTAAAGCAGCAGTCAGGTTTCTATAGGCAAGGCAAGGCAGCACAATGGCAACTCAATGTGCTTTACATAAAACAGAAAAACATGTTATTTGAGAAATTTAAAACATACAATTAACCCCCCACCCCCTCCCCCCATAATAAAAACAAAGTACAGAAAAATAGAAAGACATGAGGAGCAGTGAGAGAGGTTTTCCTCAGGTTCAAAATATGATAACCTCTGTTTAACCTTGCAGCCTCGATTCAAAGGCAGAAAAACAAATATACACTAAATTGAACCAACATGTGATACTTTATACCAATTTATAACCATACTGGACAGCAGTCAGGTTTCTATATGAACAGTGAAAGAGGGGTTTTTCCTCTCTGTAATCATTCCTCCTGTTCATACTGACTATTTAAATCCTTCAAATGTGCTTTCAATGTAAAGTGATGGAGGACAGAATCCACAGTGTTTCCACACAGTCATTTAAAAGTCTCTGATCAGCTTCTATTGAGCTTCATCAGTGTGAATTACTATAGTTATTATAGTTACTATGGTAACAGTGTGAGTTAGTCATATGAAGTGATATCTGACACATTTACAGTCTTTATAGCATCAGATTCCCTCTTAGTGTTTCCTGTTGAGCTGTGGTGGAAGTATAGTAACAAATAGAGACTTTGGTACTAAAAACACTGTAACGTTGAAACATAGAAGATGAAGATTTGACTCATTTGGACGCTGAAGCTTCATATTAGCTTCAGATTAAACTTTTAAACACATTTTTTAACACAGAAGGAGGACTGTGGATTTAGTCCTCCATCACTTCCATTGTAAACATTATGAAGGATCTTCTAATTCCTGACTGTTGGTTTAAATTGTGAAGCTTTTTATAGTTTTTGTTGGTTTGATGGTGAAACGGGTTTAAAATCAGATTCAATGTCGATTAAAAAAGTCTTAAAAAGTCCAGAAACTCATGAAGACACCTGCAGAGCAGATCCCTGATAGGCTAAGACAGTTCTGATGTCACGCCTTCAAGCTTTAAGCCCCTCCCCCCTCTTGGTGTGTCCCTTCTTCTTCCTGCTAAAAGTGTTCTTCCTTCAGTTTGATGAGTCAACATCACAGCTTCCTCTGAACATGCACACACACTCGTATTTTCCCACATCATCAGTTCCCACTTCCTGTTCAGTCAACATGATGAACATTCACACAGTTTTGTCTCTCTTCAGTGTTTTCCAAACTGGTGGAAGAAGTATTAGAAGTACTCAGATCCTTTTACATGAGTTAAAGTACTAATACAGCAGTGTAAATAAGAGCATGTGTATTATGAGCTTGATGTAGTTAAAGTATTGCAGTGAAAGTCGTGATTTGGAAGTATAAAGTACCTTAAACTGTGCTTAAATCTGCAGGCTGGATCTTTAACCTATAAATGAAAGTCTGTTACATTCAATCCTTTCAGTTTTAAAATTTCATTCCCACTCAGCCACTTCCTCTGGCCGAGTTGCTAACTTCCTGTTAGCTCTCTGCTAACTTGAATGAAGATAAAATAATTACATTGTGTGGCTCTTCTAGACTTCTGACATTGAAACGATTGATTTCTTCGGGATTGTTTGACACTAAAAACATTTTATTAACAGTAGAGAGGCGGATCCTATGTGACATAAACGTGTATCAACAGTGTTTTTGTAATTACTCTCACTGCCAGAAGGGGGAGACATACGTCCTGCACTGCAGCTTTAAGTACAGCAGTGGAGTAAATGACTTTCTGAAGCCGCTTCAGACTTAACTCAGTGTAAACTTTGGGATCAGTTAATAAATAAGAGACCTGGGAATAAAGAGCAGCTGTGATTAATTTCTTTGTCTATAAATGTGTGAAAACTGTGGAAAAAACCTGTTAATGTGATTCACAGTTGTAGTTTGGTTTGATCATCAGAGATTTGATTTATTATCATGTATGGATAAGAAAGGTATTAAACTTTTTAAACCTGCACATTTTTAGCATCTTTGCTTGAAAAACATAATTAATCTAAATAGCTGCTGATTCATCATTCAGTCATTTTCTATTAAGCGACTAATTGTTGAATTCAGTCTTTTTTTTTTAAACTTTTCTTTTTAAACTGTCAAATGTTTGTTTTGATGATGATGACGATGATGATGATGATAATGATGTCATTGTTCTTGTTCTTGTTCTAGATGTGGACTCCAAAACTCTGATCAAAGAGAGACAGAAGAAGGATAATCACAACCTCAGTGAGTACTGCACTTTATTATAATACTTCACTAATAGCTACAGTATCACTCATCAGATGTCAAAGAAACATCAGCAGGAAAGTTTCAGTTTATGGTGATGATTTAAAGATGATTTATGGTCTGATATTGTTGGTCTCGGAGGTCTGAGATCAGCTGCTGACAGTTTGATTCTTCCTCCTGTTTGTTCGTGATTTCAACATGTTTCTGTTCCTGACGACAGGATCTGCTGTGGTTTTATTGCAACATGTTTGATCAAACTGAGAGAACAGATGCTGCTGTCAGACAGAGATTCACTTAAAAATGTAAAAAAAAAAAAAGAAGAGGAAGAAGAAGAGGGGTGTGTTCAGCCTCTGATTCATTGCGGCAACAAGAAAAACATGATTCAGAGTTCACTGATGTTTAAGGCAGTCTTTTATAAACCTTTAATTTAATACAAATATTGCAAATCAGAAACTAATAGAATAAAATAAACAAACAGCAGAAAATAAATAAGTCTGGGTTAGGGTTAGAAGATACAAACTGTGTCCATAATTAGGGCTGGGTGTCGTTATATTTAGTTCTTTGTAGATCATTTCTGAAGAAACTTGAAACTCTGCAGCAGTGAAAATATTAAAACCAATCATGTTCATGTTTGTTGTTTTCCAGTCGAGAGGAGGAGGAGGTTCAACATCAACGACCGGATCAAAGAGCTCGGAGCGCTCATCCCTAAAGACAGCGACCCGTCAGTAAACTTTAATACTTCACATGTTCTTTATTCTCACACTGATCACATGACTTCAGTGTTTATGCTCAAAAGGGAAGATATAGTGAAGATGTTCTGCAAACTTCTGATGATAATATGCTTTGTGTAGTTTATTTTTCCCCGTGATATAAGATGGAAACACAGCTAATAATACCCTCGAGAACTCTCAGGAAAGAGTCAATGATTTGTTCACATTCTGCCTGCAACTTGTTACGCTCATTGTTGCTGTGTGTTAATGAGACGTGGCCTGTGATTGGTTGAGCAGGGAGACGAGGTGGAACAAAGGAACCATCCTGAAGGCGTCGGTGGATTACATCCGCAAACTGCAGAAAGACCAACAGAGATCTCGAGAGATGGAGGAGAGACAGAGGAGGCTCGAGAGCACCAACCGCTCTCTGATGCTCAAGATACAGGTACAGATGTCAGAAAAAGTCTTAAAAAACACATTTGTGTATCAGAACTTAGTTTTTTCTTCTTTCCTCTCCCATTAATCATCTCACCAGCCCTCACATTTATCTGCTGACCCTTTGGAGGGGCCCCACCCCTAGGTTGGGAACCACTGGACTAAACTAGCTAACTGTATATAAAGTAGTAAACTAGCTAACTGTATATAAAGTAGTAAACTAGCTAACTGTATATGAAGCAGTATAAACTAGCTAACTGTATATAAAGTACTGTAAACTAGCTAACTGTATATAAAGTAGTGTAAACTAGCTAACTGTATATAAAGTAGTATAAACTAGCTAACTGTATATAAAGTAATATAAACTAGCTAACTGTATATAAAGTAGTGTAAACTAGCTAACTGTATATAAAGTAGTATAAACTAGCTAACTGTATATAAAGTAGTATAAACTAGCTAACTGTATATAAAGTAGTATAAACTAGCTAACTGTATATAAAGTAGTGTAAACTAGCTAACTGTATATAAAGTAGTGTAAACTAGCTAACTGTATATAAAGTAGTATAAACTAGCTAACTGTATATAAAGTAGTATAAACTAGCTAACTGTATATAAAGTAATATAAACTAGCTAACTGTATATAAAGTAGTGTAAACTAGCTAACTGTATATAAAGTAGTATAAACTAGCTAACTGTATATAAAGTAGTATAAACTAGCTAACTGTATATAAAGTAGTATAAACTAGCTAACTGTATATAAAGTAGTGTAAACTAGCTAACTGTATATAAAGTAGTATAAACTAGCTAACTGTATATAAAGTAGTATAAACTAGCTAACTGTATATAAAGTAGTATAAACTAGCTAACTGTATATAAAGTAGTGTAAACTAGCTAACTGTATATAAAGTAGTATAAACTAGCTAACTGTATATAAAGTAGTATAAACTAGCTAACTGTATATAAAGTAGTATAAACTAGCTAACTGTATATAAAGTAGTGTAAACTAGCTAACTGTATATAAAGTAGTGTAAACTAGCTAACTGTATATAAAGTAGTATAAACTAGCTAACTGTATATAAAGTAGTATAAACTAGCTAACTGTATATAAAGTAATATAAACTAGCTAACTGTATATAAAGTAGTGTAAACTAGCTAACTGTATATAAAGTAGTATAAACTAGCTAACTGTATATAAAGTAGTATAAACTAGCTAACTGTATATAAAGTAGTATAAACTAGCTAACTGTATATAAAGTAGTATAAACTAGCTAACTGTATATAAAGTAGTGTAAACTAGCTAACTGTATATAAAGTAGTATAAACTAGCTAACTGTATATAAAGTAGTATAAACTAGCTAACTGTATATAAAGTAGTATAAACTAGCTAACTGTATATAAAGTAGTGTAAACTAGCTAACTGTATATAAAGTAGTATAAACTAGCTAACTGTATATAAAGTAGTATAAACTAGCTAACTGTATATAAAGTAGTATAAACTAGCTAACTGTATACAAAGTAGTGTAAACTAGCTAACTGTATATAAAGTAGTATAAACTAGCTAACTGTATATAAAGTAGTATAAACTAGCTAACTGTATATAAAGTAGTGTAAACTAGCTAACTGTATATAAAGTAGTGTAAACTAGCTAACTGTATATAAAGTAGTATAAACTAGCTAACTGTATATAAAGTAGTGTAAACTAGCTAACTGTATATAAAGTAGTGTAAACTA
Source organism: Scomber japonicus (assembly GCF_027409825.1). Lineage (NCBI taxonomy): Eukaryota > Metazoa > Chordata > Actinopteri > Scombriformes > Scombridae > Scomber > Scomber japonicus. Next base: position 30,611,267 of record NC_070581.1, on the reverse strand, counting down.
GCTAACTGTATATAAAGTAGTATAAACTAGCTAACTGTATATAAAGTACTATAAACTAGCTAACTGTATATAAAGTAGTATAAACTAGCTCCACCTCCAGCAGCTACAACAGTAACATGCTGCTCTAACACTGATGCTTCACTATTAATAATCTAATGATGTCATATATAATAAAATATCACTACTTTTACTGTAATACTGCATACTACATCACTCATAATACTGCAGTACTTTTACTGTAATACTGCATACTACATCATTCATAATACTGCAGTACTTTTACTGTAATACTGCATACTACATCACTCATAATACTGCAGTACTTTTAATTAAAGGATCTGAGTTGATGAAATGTTTGTGTTTTCGTTGCAGGAGTTGGAGCGTCAGGCTCACCACCACGGCCTCTCCTCTTCCTCCTCCTCTTCCTCTCTTGACATCAACGCGGCCGACCACCAGGCACTCCTGTCCCCATCGATGCATCACCACCCCTCCTCTGTCGTCATGACGACCCTGGCGACCCCGCCTCTGGGTTTAGATGCCCTGAGCTTCGCGGAGCTGGACGACCCTCAAGGGGCGTCGGGCATCTTCTCCCCCGACCTGATGTGTGACGTCGGGCTGACGGCGCTGGACAGCCTCGGAGACATCCTGATGGAGGAGGGAGGAAGAGGAGGCGTGATGTCACCTGTGGGAGGCGCCGACCCGCTGCTGTCCTGCAGCGCCTCAAAGAGCAGCAGCAGGAGGAGCAGCTTCAGCATGGACGACGACCTCTGATGACATCAGCACTTTGAAGGATTTGATTGGTCCGTGCTGGAGGCAGGAGGCGGGCCTGCTGGGAGCATTTTTTTTGTTTTGTTTTTTTTGTTAAACAGAACTATTTTTAATCGATGACATCACAAACTAAAAAAAAAATGCACAAAGCCGATGTCGCAGGGAATCATTGTCCTACAGTGTAACCATGGCAACCACTGTCCCTCCACAGGATCCTCCTTTGTAACCATAGTAAGCACTGTGTCCTCAGTGTAGCCATGGTAACTACTGCGTCCTCCTCCGTACCCATGGTAACCACTGTATCCTTCCACTGTAACCTTGGCGATCACTGTGTCCCGCAGCGTGAGTTCAGCCCAGAGACAACTGCGAGCTGATTGGTTGTCACTGAACAAACCCCCCACAGCTGATTGGTTAGTAGAGGTGCGGCTGGTCGGCGCTTCAGGAAAGTCTTGAATTTGTTGGTTTTAGTTTAGAAGAAGTTTCTCGTTCTCAGGAAAAATGAAAACATCATCAATGAAGAATTTAAGACTCCAAAATGACCAAAATTTGGCTTAAAGTTCTTCATTCTGCATCACGAGGAACCTAAAACGTTCTTTAATGCAGCGAAAGCAGTCGTTTTATAAATCTGCTCTAAATCAGTTTTATCTTCCTGCAGAATCATAAACTCTTAAAAACCATCCTGACGAACTGCTTCCAATCAGCTGTTAATGGTTTGACCAATCAGTGACCTGCAACACTGTAAAGCTGCATCCTGATTGGTCCTGCTCCGTCACATGATCAGGATCAGGCACGCTCTGAAGAGAACTCATATACATATATATACTCATGCAAAGTCAAAATTCTGACTTAATTGAAATTATGAGATACTAATTTAAGTGACGTCATGGCAACCACAGTGTCCTGGTTTAAGTCCTCACTAACTCTTTAATAAAGGCTTAAAATGGTAAAAAAAATACTTCAAGATACATTAAAAAATAATATTAGATAAGTCAGAATTCCTTTTTAAATTATTTGTTTTTACTTTTAACATTGAAATGATGAGATATTGATACAAAATTCTGATTTACCATCTAATAATCTTACTTAAAAGTCCAAACTTTGCCGTAATAACTTGTAATTCTGACTTTGAAAGTTACATTTTTGGCTTTTCATGAGTATGCTGTTATTTCTTAAACGAAATCTTTTCCTGGCTGCAAAAAGATTCCTCACAAAACGGGTTCCCAAAAAAAAATGTTCCCAGAAAGGTTTCTGTGGTTGAAAAGGGCTTAAAAAAATCACCTCTGTTGACATATATATATATTTTTTATAATGATTTAAATGAGAGTGAATCAGTTGTTTTAGCTGTTAATATAAAAGTCCTGCTGCGCCCCCATCAGTGATGTCACAGCGGCACGGAAATGATCGATTATATGAGTTTCACTGCTCTGACCAGTTTAAACCAAGAGAGACGACATATCAAACATCTCCGAGTCTTCAAGTGTTTAAATCACCTCTAAGCCAGTTTTCAGAGTAAAGAAGCAGTTTGAAATGACTGTTTGGTGTCTGCAGAAGAACAAAGTTATATTATATCAGTATTCAGGAAATAGGTTGGAGGGTTTTTAATGGGACGTCTGCTCTGACACCTCAGTCCTGTTAAATGTAAATATGTACATTCAATACATGAATCTATAATCACTGTGTGCTGGAAACAAACGCCCTGAGCAGATGTTTTAGTGGAAGAAAAAAAGAGAAAACTTCAGCTGATCAGGATTTATTTTTAAAGTTAGGTTATTAGTCTGTTCTTGTCTTTTTAGATTTCAGAGGAAACCGAAGGGAAACTATTGATCCACCAGCAGCATCGCCTGGATCTGTTATGGTGGAGAGAGAGAAAGCTGCTCCATCAGTGTTTACATTAATGTCCTTCTTTTAATCAGTGTCACTTCAAAACTTTACAAATCCGCTAATTATGTTGAGAGCAGAGACTGTTTCCAAAATCTCTCTCTGCTTAAATTCAAATGTGAGATTTCCGAGTCGACTGTGGACCAAATGAACCAACAGCCAAGTTAGCGATGAGTTAATGATAGCGTCTCTCATCTATGAATTACTTAGACCATGTGCACACGTAGCCGGGTATTTATAATAATGGATTACCCCCCCCCCCCTCCCCTTTTTAATAATAACATTGTCCACATCAGGTCGATTTCAGAAAAGTTTTCATCTACGTGAACACTGCATAAAGCCTAAACAAAGGTTGCACACCTCAATCAATCAATCATTCAATCAATCAATCTTTATTTGTATAGCGCCAAATCACAACAGAGTTATCTCAAGGCACTTTACACATAGAGCAGGTTCTAAACCGAACTCTTCAGGTTTTAACTTTACAGAGACCCAACATTCCCACATGAGCAACAGTGGTGAGAAAAAACTCCCTTTTAACAGGAAGTAACCTCAGAACCAGGCTCAAAGTGGGCGGCCATCTGTCTCGACATGGCGACATTAATGCATTTTCTGTTGCATACTGTGACATTTGGGAACCTAAAACTGCCAAAATCTCCACTTTGGAAATAATCGTTTTCAGTGACCGAGGACTGAGTGTTAGCGTGGATGAAAGGCTAAAACGTATGAAAATATATCAGTTTTTCCAGATACCCGTCTACCTGTGTAAATGCCTGTAATGGACACTAGCTAGCTATGCAGTAAGCTAACAATAACATTAACCAGTTAACAATGAGCTATAAATAAACTGTAGCTCAGAACTCCCTGTTAGCTATAGCATCTCTCCTCTTGGACAAAGTCAACTAATTACTTCACTGACACCAGCTAGTTGTGCAGTTAGCTAACTAACAATAACATTAACTGGTTAACAGTGAGCTATAAATAAACTGTAGCTCAGAACTCCCTGTTAGCTATAGCATCTCTCCTCTTGGACAAAGTCAACTAATTACTTCACTGACACCAGCTAGTTGTGCAGTTAGCTAACTAACAATAACATTAACTGGTTAACAGTGAGCTATAAATAAACTGTAGCTCAGAACTCCCTGTTAGCTATAGCATCTCTCAACTTGGACAAAGTCAACTAATTACTTAACTGACACCAGCTAGTTGTAACCATTGACTACAGACTTAATAGTTTGTGTACAGTAAGCTAACGTTAGGAGTTAACAGTGAGCGAACAGACTGTTGGCTGCAGCTGAAAGATAAGACGCTGCAGTTTGGAGCCAACTGATAAGTTAGCGGTTAGCGGTTAGCTCAACAACATCAGTTAGCCACAGAGCTAACTCACTGCTGTTGGTGAAGCTAGCAGTCAGGTAGCTTTTGGGTTTAAGTTTTCTGCACATTAATGGCGTCTGCAGACAAACATTGAAGCAGCAGATTTGTTTCTTTGAGGTTTGTACAGAAACTCAGGGCTAATCTGACGTCAGCTGTCTGCTTCACATTCAGACTCTGTGACACCTGAACTTTTAAAATGTTTGAAATTTCAATCCAGCGGTCGTAATCCTGAAGTCCTGAGACTAAAAACCAGAGCACTGATTCAGTTTCAACACTTCCTCACTGATGGAGAAACATTTTAAATAGTGAGGATATAAAGAGCCATTAACAGTCAGGATGTTATGCCAGGTGATGCCGGTTACTATAGCAACAGCATCCGGGTTCAGCTGTCACTCATCTGTTATCAGGTGAAAACTTCTTCCAGAAAGGGATTTATGTTTGTCCTTTATCGATGTATTATTATATTTTTATGACATCTATGTTTACAAACACACAGCGCCGTGTTTCTTTGTTTCATGTAGTCTGAAAATGAATTGAATATGTTTCATTTAACGTCACGTTTGTTTTTATAGATCCTATATATGTTTCAGATTTAAACTTTTTTATTGAAATAAACTCATAAAAAACTGTTTTCTCTTCTTTGTCTTTTATTTCATCACAAACATGAACTAGTACATCAGCTGCTCTCAGCCTGTTTCCATCATAATATTACACTTTTTTTTAAATTAAAGACTTTAATTAAACGACAGAATAACACTCAGTAACTATATACAAACTTTAATATAATTGCTTTTCAATAATTGAACAGAACAAGGACGGATGTAAATTAGTGAAACAAAAATTAAAAAGATAAAATATTTGCTAAGTACAACATTCAGTGTCCTCACAAAAAATGAAATAAAATATGAAAAAAAATCAGGGAAGAGATTTTTATTAACACATAATACTGATCATTTGATTCAAACTGAATTTTAAAACTAAAGAAACCTTCACATCTACAAATAGCTGATGGTTATTAATTCATAATAATGATTCTAATACATCAATGAAAAACATGAAGAATATACCGGTCATTAATTTACGCCTTACACATCATTTGCCATGGCAATAAAAACCTGAAAAATATGCTAAAAACATTAATATAATATTTTAAATTATCTCAAATTATATTCAGTGACACACTTGTTCAAGTTTAGGATTCTAACAATAATGTTTGTACAAAAATGTTCATCAAAGAAAGTGATTTGGTGAATTTATATGTGTATATGTAATTTCTATATATATATATATATATATATATATATAGAAATCAATTAAATCTCCTCAATAGTCACACATGACCATTTTTAATCTCCACAACACTCACAGCTGTTATTATGTTATTGTCCACAAGAGGGCAGTGTCTGTCTGCCTGTCAATTTTAAAGGACGGGTTCATTCTTGCAGTGTTCCCTTAAACCAGCAGTCAGGTGTCCATATGAACAGTAAAAGATGTTTTCCTCTCTGTAATCATTCCTCCTGTTCATACTGACTATTAAAATATCTCCTTCAAATGTGCTTTCAATGTAAAGTGATGGAGGACAAAATTCACAGTGTTTCCACACAGTCATTTAAAAGTCTCTGATCAGCTTCTATTGAGCTTCATCAGTGTGAGTTACTATAGTTATTATAGTTACTATGGTAACAGTGTGAGTTAGTCATATCAAGTGATATCTGACACATTTACAGTCTTTTTAGCATCAGATTCCCTCTTAGTGTTTCCTGTTGAGCTGTGGTGGAAGTATAGTAACAAAAAGAGACTTTGGTACTAAAAACACTGTAACGTTGAAACATAGAAGATGAAGATTTGACTCATTTGGACGCTGAAGCTTCATATTAGCTTCAGATCAACTTTTAAATACATTTTTGGACAGAAGGAGGATTGTGGATTTAGTCCTCCATCACTTAGATTGTAAACATTATGAATGAATCTTCTAATGGTCAGTATGAACAGGAGGAATGATTACAGCAAGAAAAACAGGTTTAATGTTCATTTGGGCTCCTGACTGTTGATTTAAGACAGAAAATAAGTAAGAACAGTAAGTAATATTCAAGACTGTTGGGCTGGAAATGTAAGATTTTAAAAAGCTTCCCTGAAAACTGATGTAAAACTCTTCACTTTGGACTTAAACTGGACTTAAAAGTTTTAAAGGTGGCCTATCATAACATAGAATACAACATTGCAAATTCAAAGTTTTGTGTGTTTTAACGTTTGAATGGGGTCGGCAGGATAAACAATGTTTTTTCATGTTTAAAATTAAATATAAAATCAACAGAATATACTAGAAAACAGAAGAGTAACAGCACCCATCTGCCGAATGAGCTGCACAGTTTTGAGTGACTTTCAGTAATAACGTGAAGAGTGTAATTTGTGTAGTACGATGTCACGACCCTTCAGATGAATCCTGCGGCCTGCTGGGGGGTCTCGAACCTCGTGGGTTTGATCTGTTTGGATATCACAGTGTTTTGGGAGATGCTGTGAAGAAATCTGTGGAAAACTCAAACTGACTGTTTTTCAATCTGACACCTGATAGCGTGTGTGTGTGTGTTTGTGTTTGTGTGTCCTCTCTCAGTCTCTTTGATGTCTGGCGTCCAGGGGGTTGGAGGTCAGGTGGCGTTGTCATTTCAGTGATTTCCTGTTTCCTGTTTGGACGTCCTGGCTCGTCGCTTTGACAAACATGCACTTCCTGTACCAGTGGGAACCAGTTCCTGTCCCACCCGGACCCAACCTCCCCCTCCCCCCATACCTGTCAATCACAGACTCAGAAACATCATATCTCTGTTTCTCAGAGCAGGAGTCAGAAAATTAACTTTATTTCTGCTGCAGAGGAGGAAACATATGAAACACTTTCCTGTAGATGTAAAATCTGCTTTAACAGAAACAGAAACAAGCAGTGAACACAACATTAACACATCATCAGATTTTAAGTGGTTATATTGAACTGATTTCCACATCCAGCAGTTACTGATCAACATGATCATTTATTAGGAGTTGTGTTTCTGTCCACTTGCTGAATGTTAGTCCAGTATTCACTCTCTTTTAGCTCTGTTTCTACTCTCTACCAACTCCAGAGGGAAATATCTGGCTCTTTTTGCTGCTGAATGCTCCACTATGTTCACCAGCTACTCTACAGCATAGACTGTATAAAAATAATGGACGTAACCACTGTGACGTCGCCCGTTGGTTTATAGACTCCCATTTTGGAGCCAGAAGTGACCATATTTGGATGAGAGTGAGGAGGTCCTAAGGGTCCAAATACAACACCTCATGCACCACCATAGTAGGGACTTGTAAATCACATGTGGCAACGTTCTTAATCATATGCGGCTTTATCGTCTATTTCACTCTGCATGGGGCCATAGTTTACAAAATGAACATCATGCTATGTTGAAGAAGACCTAAAACTAGTGATAGAGACCATAAACTCATTAGGAAACTGTTTCCTGAGGTAATAAATCAGATTATAGAACAGGACTTCTATATAATCAGACTTCTTTTTGGAGCCAGTCGAGTCGCCCCCTGCTGGCCATTAGAGAGAATGCAGGTTTAAGACACTTCTGCATTGGCTTCACTCTTTAGATCTGAAACGACCTGCTATGAGATTGCTGAGAGTGAACTAAGACAGTAAAGTTGAAGCCAGACAGCTAAACAATGAGCTGAAACTCACGATAAAGCTCTGAACGTAACACGCTGACATGTTATCAAAATATCTCTCCCTACCTCTCACCTTCTTCTCCCGTTCTCCCTCTCCTCTTTATTTCTCCTTTCTCCCTCTTCTCTCTATCTCTCTCTCTCTCTCTCAACCCCAACCGGTCGAGGCAGATGGTCGCCCACCTAGAGCCCAGTTCTGCTTGAGGGTTCTTCTCGTTAAAGAGTTTTTTCCCTTGCCGCTGTCACCAAATGCTGCTCGTATGGGACTGTTGGGTCTCTTCAAATTAAATTAAAGAGTACAGTCTATGTGAAAAGTGCCTTGAGATGACTTTTGTAGTGATTTGACGCTAAATAAATAAAGACTGATTGATTGATTGATTGATTGTTGGACAGACAGATGTTTGTGTCCTGACGCCGAGACATTCTCAGTCTCTGTTTAATCACAATCATTTGAAATATTGTGTTAAAACTTAAGCATTCAAAATGTTGTGATCCAGATCCGCAACAATGCTGGAACCCCCTTCGAATGTTGTTTTAACATCTAATCAGAGTTGGAATGAGATTCTGACTAATAAACAATGTTCATAATCGATCAAAATCAGCACAAGACAAGATGGTGGCACATACAGATGCAGCAGCTTCACTCTCTCTATAGTGTCTTTTATGTGTCTCATTGTCTGTTGGTTTATGTTTATTGTCTGTTGCTGTTTTTTATGTGTATCAGCCACAGGGGACACACAGTTTCGTTGTACTGCTGTGCAACAACAATAAAGGCATTGAATCGTAACTATGACTGGAAAACTCAGACTTTTCTGAAAGCTCCGATATAGCTGTCATGTACATCAGCAGAGTCGGTCGTCATGGTGATTATACAAATGTAATGGATGTGATGTCGGCAGGGCCAAGTATCGAAAGTACTGAAAGGACATTTGGATTGGCACTGGTGTCGTAACTTCTTAAACGATACCCAGCCCTAGTTGTCAGTAGTTGAATCCTCAATGGACCGACTCTGTCAGAAAACTTGCAAGTCGTAAACATGAATCTTTCCCATCCATCACATGTCACTTGAATGCAGCATAATGTAAGGAAGAGATGATGGTTGACGATAAGATGAACATCAATGTCAGGCTCAACTCTTCTCTAAAGAGGCAGATATTGAAAACCCCCATTAATACCACGGTTTACTGAGTGTAATAATCCAGATCTGGACCAAAAACCTGATGTGAGCATGTAGAAGAAAACAAAGTTGACCACGTCTGCACTTCATTTTCTTTCCAAAAACCTTTCAAAGACTAACAAATAATTTTTTGCACAGTCCTTTATGTTAGCAGGTCTGTTTGCGTCCGCTCATCCTGAACACATCGACTCCATCTGGAATTTCCTGTTCTTGATATCATCTTGTAGTCCACGTCTGATTGGCTGCTCTATGTGGGGAAGCAGATGGAGCAGCACTCCAAACAGACTTCCAGGAAGTCGGACGAGCTGCAGCAGTCCTCCACTATCCCACAATCCAACACGGCTTGGCACGCCTCCTCTGAACACGCCGCTTCCCCCGCTGCCTCCAAGCAGCAACAGGCTGCACCGTCGCAACACAGTTCAGCATCTGATCCGCACGCCAGACACGTCCCTACAGCTGAACACATGGAGAGTAGCTCACAGAACAGACACCCCAGGACACACTGAACGCAACAGTCTGTGGAGGAAAGCAGAAAACACAGCAGACAGTGAACACAACAGTGTGTAGAGGCAAACAGAACACACAGATGACAGTGAACACACCGGCCTGTAGAGGCAAACACAACAGACAGGAGACAGTGAACGCACCGGCCTGTAGAGGCAAACACAACAGACAGGAGACAGTGAACGCAACAGAGACAATCAGATCTGACAAGAGACAGTGAACGCAACATAGACAATCAGATCTGACAGGAGACATTGAACACAACATAGACAATCAGAACTGACAGGAGACATTGAACACAACATAGACAATCAGAACTGACAAGAGACAGTGAACGCAACATAGACAATCAGATCTGACAGGAGACATTGAACACAACATAGACAATCAGATCTGACAAGAGACAGTGAACGCAACATAAACAGTCAGATCTGACAGGAGACAGTGAACGCAGCAGGGACAATCAGAACTTACAGGAGACAGTGAACGCAGCAGGGACAATCAGAACTTACAGGAGACAGTGAACGCAGCAGGGACAATCAGAACTTACAGGAGACAGTGAACGCAGCAGGGACAATCAGAACTTACAGGAGACAGTGAACGCAGCAGGGACAATCAGAACTTACAGGAGACAGTGAACGCAGCAGGGACAATCAGAACTTACAGGTGACAGTGAATGCAGCTGAAAAAAAATAAAGTGCTGAAAAAACACGATCACTGTCAGGCAGCTGTGTGTGTTTGGCTGACGGTGGGCGTTGTAAAAACCAGACCAACTGATGCTCAGAGTGGTTATCAGTCAGTGTGTATGTATGTGTGTGTGTGTGGGCGGCAGAGATAAGCAGACCACCTTGTTAGAGGTGTTCAGCTGATAAAGCGAGAGAGAGAGAAAGTCTCTTCAGTCTTCCAAAGTTAACATTTTATTTTCCACACTGACCTATAGACAGGAAATAAGCGAGGTGTGGTGATTTTAACATCACCTGCTGCTCAGTGACTTTGATCCAGTTCCTCTCTGTATGTGACTCTTTTTTTAACCTCCAACCCAGGAATAATTACAGCCTCTCCAATCTTTTTGTTATAAAGTGGATCTCACACACTCAAGGCGCCGTAAAGGCTCATCAGATGTGCTGCTTTTAGACCATATTTGTTCACATTTTGTTTAATAGTCTCCATTAAAAGTCTGCTGAATTATCTGTAACATGGATGTAAAGACAACTATCAGTGATTACTGTGATAACGAAAGGACTTAAAAATGTGATAATTACGGATAATTCGTAGGCTCAAGTTCTGCAGCCTCTTTTTTCTCCGTTTTTTTAGTGGATTTCTGGAAATTTATTAGCAATGGTGTACACTGAATGGTTTCAATATGAGTTTCATGTCTGTTTGTTCAGATTTGGCTTTGAAATCAGATTTTCTAGCCCCTCTGTTGTCCTCGGATCAAATATGACCAGTTTAATTAATGTTTTCATCATCAGAAATATGGATTTATTTCATCTAATTGCCTGAAAATCACATGAAGGGTTCTATCCTACATTCTTTGCAAGCATAATCATCACTACTTCCATTGAATTGGGTGATTCAAATACTTGAAATGGTATCCTGACTAAACTTTGACATCAACATATTTTCCTCTGATCTTAAATTTAAATAAAATAATACAATTTTTTAACTGAAACATGAGGTATAATTTCATTTAAATGAGGCCTATTGACCTTAATTTTCAAAAATAAGTTTAAAGTTGGCTAAAAGGTCTAACCTAGATTTGTGTATAGGCTTGTTATGCCTTTATTCAGATGGTAGCTGGCAGAGAGGCTGACAGGAAACAGGGGGATGACCTGCAGCATAGTTCCCTGGCCGGACTCAAACCAGAGATGTGTGATTATGTAGCAGGCACTCTAACCACTCGATCACCAGTGCGCTTCAGAGATTGGTGATTTATACTATATGCTTTATAAACAGTCAAACCCAGGAGGACACACATTACACAGTTGATGGGAAGACAACAGGAAGGTTAAAGCCAAATGTTTCATGAGATAAAGAACTTCTGACCAGACTTCACAGGAAATCAGGACAAATTTAACAATTTCAAGAATAAATCTGATTGGCTCACCGTCTCCTGCTACTTCGTTTATCTTGACGGCGTCTGTCTTGAGGGCGTTTTGGCTCTTAGTGGAGGAGAGCCGCTTCTGATTGGTGCTATGATGATGAGGATGAGGACGAGGATGAGGAAGGCTGCAGCTGTGTCTGGAGGACTGAGCAGGAGGAGCAGGAGCAGGAGGAGCAGGGTCAGGAGGAGCAGGAGGAGGACAGCTGAAGGTGGAAGACGGAGGAGTACAAATGGGAGGAGGAGACGACGACCTGTCCGTATCTGAGAGACAGAGAGATGACATCAGCGATGACATCACACTGAGTCACATGTCACCCCAGGTGTTCCCAGGATGATGATCTGTCACCTTTCTGTTTTTGGAGGGGGTCCGGCAGGAGAGGAGCGATGTCATTGGTGGAGGAGCTGTTGGTTAATGAGTCGTTGCCGCTGTCACCGTCCTCCGGCCTATCAGGGAGCGGGGGCGGGACTTCCTCCACTGCAGCTAGATGATGTCAAACATTAGATAACGCTGAAGTTCAGGTGAGGTTACAAATCTTTCTTAACTTATTAATGATGACTAATTAGTCTCTAATTGATTTAAAACTTAAAGAATAGGTTGCTAGGAAACATTTAAGGTTGCTGTCCAATAAGAAGCAGCCAATGATGTAAACAGGAAGTGACTGTAGCAGCATGGTAGTTTTAGGGTCTAAGCTGTACACATGGAGAAAGATAATATAAGATATTTTCCTTCATTGATCCTCAGAGGGGCAATTTGTATAAATTGACAACATAAATTATATATGCAGTTGTGTTATCTACACAGATCAGCTATATTTCTATATTTTGTAGTCAGTGTGAAAAGTCAGTTTGTGTGTAAAAGTTTAATCCAGAGCTCTGGACAGTGGAGGAGTGTGTGAGGTGGGGGGTGTCTGGCCTTCATTGCCATGCTATCCCATTGTACAGTCTGATGGCGCTCTGTGTTGCTCTCTGCAGGAATTAGTCTGTGACTGAACGAGAGGGGTTATCAAGGATGGTACCTTCACCCTCCTCCCCTTCCTCCACAGATATTAAACTTCCTGACTATATTACAACATATTAAGTTTATTGGCATCACCAGCTTTGATGCCTCGTCCGCTGCATACAACTGCAAAGATCTGTGCCCACCTTAAACCACAGACTGGTTACACATCGGCAGAAACAAAACAGAAACTTGCACATGTAACAGCAGCTTCCTGTCATTTAGTGAAAGGTCATTGGATTAGTAATTTGAGGTATGTTGTGTTTTTCCTGTGAAAGGCGTGGTGTTAGGTCAGATCTGTCGACCGTATTCCAGATTACCTTTAACATAAACCTCATAGGCGACCAATCAGGAAATGCTCAGAGTCATTTGGATCATCTTTAAGGCTCTGACTCTTTGACCTCTTTTGTCTTTTAGGCATCAGGAGTTGTGTTTTTTCCTGCCTGTCAGTCTCTGCTCAGGGCACGAATACAGACGTCCTGAGACAGGAAGTTCTCTCTCGGCGTCCTGCACTGGTTCAAGGGGAGGATGTGCGGCTGCTCTCAGGTCAGGATGAGTTTAACACCCGACGTGATGTCAACAGACACAGAAACATGTTTTATACTGACGGATTATTTGATTTACACAGAATCTTTGTGTCTTGTCTCAGCTAATAAATGAATCAGTCCAGACATGGATGGATTAATCTCATACTGACCCCTAGTGTACATGTTGGTCATCAAGAATTTAGTAGTATTAGAAGTAGAAGTATTAGATGATTAATTGATTGATTGGCAGCTATTGTGTTATTTGATTAATAATTAATGGTCATTTTTCATCAATAATGCCCCAAATCTGTCTCCTTGGATACATTTGTGAGAATTTGGCAACCATTTATAGACACTAGAGCTAAACGTTAAAATCTGAAATAAGTAACCCATACTTATTGTCCTGTTTCTCAGTGTTTTTAACCCATCTCAATGGAATAAGACTTTTACTTTGTGTAACTGCTGTTTTTCTTTTTATATTGTTGTGTGGCTGTTTTATATGTTTGAAAATGCCAATAATTTTCTCTGGCAACAGCTTCACAAATGTGAATATTTGCTAGTTTTCCAACAGTAAACTCAACATCTTTGTAAGAAAAAAAGTCATCTGAATATTTTCACTTTAGCTTCAGGGAACAACGATTGATATTTTATAGACTGTACGATCAATGAATCACTTTTCTGTGTGCAGTTTCGATAAAAACACAACAAATGAGCTCAAACAGGCACTAAAGTCTTCAAACAGAGCTTCAAAACCAGGACCAGATTATGTACACCTGAATAATATGGATTATTTCTGAGACTATGTGGCACATGGGTTCAGCCTGTGACGTCTTCTGAGTGTGTTAGTTCTTCAGAAGTGGAAAACACAAACTTGCGGTGAGACTACTTCTACTTTTTATACTGAGAACTGTTGAGTATCAGAGTCTGACAAGGATCTGAAATTAGCTGAGATCTTAGCTGATCATTTGTCTGATTTGATTTCTACATGAAAAAAAGTTAAATTACCTCGTTAGAAATCACTAAAACATCAACTCCTCCTCCATCATGTGAAAATACAGAATCTCTGTATATGTAAATATTGTTGATTTAAAACACAGATGTCTCGTATTTCACTGTAAAGTCTGTTCTCAGTGTTTGTGCTTTAAGTTTCTACATCACACAGTGAAGGAAGAACACAACACTTTGTCTTATTATCAGCCTGTCTATCGTCTGTGAAGCACTAAGCTACATGACAAATAAATCAAGTGATTGACTGACCTGTGTTGTGATGTGGAAGTATCCCATTGGCTGTCGGCTGGCTTGTGATGCACTCTGATTGCTTCAAGCTCGTATTTGTGTCGCCTTCAGTGCCACCACACTGTGATGTCACATCCATCCTGTTTGTATTAATGTAAATATTATATTATATAAGAAATTGAATAAAGCAGGTGTTGGACCAAACAACAAATAAAAAACAAAAGAAAAGTCCTCACACTGCAGTTCCCAATGCAGGCATTTATTTGGATATCACGTTTGGAGCACAATGCTCTGAGTTTGATGAGTGATAAGTCTGAAAAAGAGCTTGAAACGTCACGCTGATGATATCCAAATAAATGCCTGCATTGGGAGCTGCAGGTGTGGACTTTTTTTTTATTATTGTTTTATAACTTAGAAATCACAGAATCCAGAGAACAGGAGTGTGTAGAAGTGTGTTAGTGACAGAGTCGACTTACGACTTGTTGCTGGATTTTTCTAACCCTTCACAATACAGGTTTGTGGAAATGTGTCATGGTTCCAACAAAGAAGATTTCTGAGGATGTTAGAGGAAGAGTTGCTGGAAAGGGGTAGCAAAACTATTTCGAAAGTGTTCTCACACATGACTCACACATTTGGAGCATGCATATAACAGATAGATAGATAGATAGGTAGATAGATAGATAGACAGACAGATAGATAGATAGATAGATAGATAGATAGATAGATAGATAGATAGATAGATAGATAGACAGATAGATAGATAGATAGATAGATAGATTGCTTTATGCTCCTTTTATGTGAATCACTTGGTGTGTGTAGTTTATTTTGTTGTTAAGCACTTTAAGCTGCTTTTCTTGTAAGAAGGGTGAAATCTAAATAAAGGTGTTATTATCATTATTATTATAGTTTGGGTCTGATTTGGAGTTGTACCAGCTCATTCTGCAGGAAAATGTCTGTAAAGTATCGGACCGTGACATGAGCCTCAACAGTTGGGTCATGCAGAAAGATAACGACCCTAAACACGCAGGTCGCTCCACCAAAAGATGATTAGAGCAGAAGAAAGTTGATGTTTCGGAACAGTCGAGTCAAAATCCTGACCTTAATCCTACAGAGATAATACAGTGGAAGGACGTGACAGAAGGAAATCCACTAACATCCCTGATCTGAGACAGTGCTGTGAGGAGAAACGGGATAAAATTCCTCAAAACTGATCTGCAGAGTTGATAAAGAGTTGCCAGAAACGTTTGCTGCGAAAGAGAGTCAGGCTACTGAAAACAAGAGTTCACACAAATATGTAAGACTGGTTAACTCTCCTCAATAAATAAATTAATAAGTTTAATGTTTTTGCTTAATTGATTAATTGGAGTCTCTTTATCGAATGAGTTTTAGGTCATTCATGCAAAAAATAGAGACATTTAAAAGCAGCGATGTGTAAAGAGTTAATGCTGTCGTTTTCCAAACAGTGTGTCACAGGATAATAAAACATTAATTTACTTCCGATCAGTTTACATCGGAAAGAAAACACTGGAAAGATCCTGAAATATATCCCTGAAACATCAACACTGAGAAACACAGTAAAAGAAACATGTTAAAAACAGAGTTCAGATGTCAAATTAAAAATATAAACATGATCAGATTTCTATTTTAAGTTCAGTTCAATGTGTTTCTCTTTGTGAGACAGATGATTAAATAACCTGAACATTCAAATTCAGTATCAAATATGTTTTTATATATATTATAAATAGCCTATGACGCTTTAATCAAACTGACTCACAGCTTCAGTTTTAAATGACACAAAATAAAGTTTAAACATATAAAAGAAAAGTTTCCCCACCTGAGAGGCAGACGTACTCCTCTTCTTCTTCTTCTGCTTCTTCTTCTGTCGGCTGCTGATTTTAAACTGATCTCGTTACGTTTCTGTTTAACAGTTTGTTGTCTCGTCAAGTCCAGAGCGCGCACATGCCTGTGACCGCCCCCTCCCACGCTTCCTCTGAACACACACACACACACACACACACACACACACACACACACACACACCACGATATGCCGAGATATATATATATATATATATATATATATATATATATATATTTTTTTTTAATTATTATTATTATTATTAGTAGTTTCTGTACAGGTTGTTATACATATGTAACAGTATTTTCGTGTTTGTAGGCTAATAATAATAATAATGATATTAACAGTAATAATAGCAGGAGCAGGTAGAACAAAGGTTAAAAAATTGGGGGAAAGAAAAAATGTAAACATCATAGTAACTTTCTTTATCTAAAGCTCCATATGAGTTACTGTGAGACAGATAACCAGAGCCGGTAACGCCACAGTGCTGCCACCTGCTGGACTGACAGAGAACTGCAGCTTCCAGTTATCAAACACTGGTGATCAATACCACTCAATACGTCTGGGATTACATATATATATATATATATATATATATATATATATATATGTGTGTGTGTGTGTTATTATATTACAGAGATCGTTTACATGTGGATTACAATAACTAGACTGTACTGTTAATTATTATCATTATTATTATTATTATTATGTCATTATTATTATTATTATTGGTAGTAGTGGTATTCTAGTGGTAGTAGTAGGGGAGAACGGGGTTGGTAGTCACACTTTTTACTTCCCTTCAAATTTCTCATAAACCGTATCCTAAATAGATTCCCTTTTAATGTGTAATAGAAACTTAAAGTCTCAGGTAGGAATACATTTAATAATAATAATAATAATGATAATAATAATAGTGATAAACTTTATCTATAGTGCATTTCTCAAAGGAGATAAAAGCAATTTGAAAGTAAATTAGAAAAGTCAAATAAAATGAGGAAAGTCTCTCTGATAAAGAAAAAAGTAGTCTTCATTTGATTTTTTTTATTGAGTTCAATCTCTTATAGTTCAACTCACAATAATGTAGAAAAATGAACATTTGTAGGCACTTGAAGTAGTTTCTATTAGAAGTGAGCACATTCAAATCTTCATTGGGAAGTTTAAACATTTTCTGTATTGATAAAATAACAATAATACACTTCTGTGGCATCTGTCGAACAGATCACGACATGAAGAAGTTTTGAGGTCTGAACAAAGTCCGACAGAAGTGTCGACTGAGGCAGTGTGAGGTTGAACCCGGGTGAGTGATCAGACACACTATTTCTTTGTGCTGCTGTAGAATGACAATAAATGCATTGAATTAAATCGTAACTATGACTGGAAAACTCTGTCTTTTCTGAAAGCTTTAATATAGCTGAAATTACACTTAATAAAAAAGGAAGTACATCAGCAGAGTCTGTCGTCAAGGAGACAATACAAATACAATGGATGTGGACCGACTCTGTTAGAACGCTCGCAAGTTGTGAACCTGAGTCTTTCCCATCCATCGCATGTCACTTGAACGCAGCATAATGTTACGAAGGGATGATGGTTAACGATAAGATGAACATTAATGACGGGCTCTTTCCAAAAACATTTCAAAGACGAACAAATGTTTTTTACACAGCACTTTATGTTAGCAGCTCTGTTTGTGTCCACTCATCATGAACACATCAACTCCGTCTGGAATTTGTCATCATCTTGTAGTCCGTCTCTGATTGGCTGCTCTATGTGTCGTCGTCCAAGCACATCTCCAACACACATTCCACTGCAATCTCAATGCAGCAGCAGAAGGTTTCAGGATTGCAGCACACTTCAATGCAGCAGTCTGTAGAGGCAAAAAGAACAGACAGGAGACAGTGAACGCATCAGACTGTAGAGGCAAACAGAACAAACAGGAGACAGTGAACGCATCAGACTTTAGAGGAAAACAGAACAGACATTTTCCACACTGACCTGCAGAGAGGAAACAGACGAGGTGAGGTGTGGCTGCAGAAGTAAACTGCCAGGTAGTAGTCGCTGTAGTTTTATATACACTCACTGATCTCTTTATTAGGTAAAATAGTGCAATCTAATTTAATTCAATACAAAAACTCTGCTATAAATTCTACATTTATGAAGTTCATACCTTTTTTTTTTGCTGACATTGTCAAAAAGGTGATAATTCTGCTTTATGTTGATTATTGAGGTCATACCCAGCCAACATGTCCATGTGGGCCCCACATGGGTTAAATATGGGCTATGTGAGTACTGAGTGGGCATGAACTGGGCAATAACATGGGCCCCACATATGAAGCCCATGTGGGCTGACGGTATGAGCCCCATAAGGGGTGTAAGTAGGCTAAGCAGCATATATCTTCAAAGATTTATATAAAAAGATACTCTTTGAATACTGTTTTGAATAATAATTTGTCTGATGTGATTTTTACAAGAAAAAAGTTAAATTACCTCGTTAGAAATCCCTAAAACATCATCTCCTCCTCCATCATGTTTTCACATGATGGAGGTACAGAATCTCTGAATATGTATATTGTTGATTTAAAACACAGATGTCTCGTATTTCATTGTAAAGTCTGTTTTCAGGGTTTGTGCTTTAAGTTTCTACATCACACAGTGAAGGAAGAACACAAAACTTTGTCTTATTATCAGCCTGCCCGTCGTCTGTGAAGCACTAAGCTACATGAAAAATAAATCAAGTGATTGACTGACCTGTGTTTTGTCCATGTGGACCTGTATCGGCTGTCGGCTGGCTTGTGATGCACTCTGATTGCTTCAAGCTCGTATTAACGTCTTCTCCAGAGTTGCCACACTGTGGTGTCTTATCCATGCTGTTTGTATTAATGTAAATATGAATTAATATCTTTATGAATACAACTCACAGTTAACACCTTTGTGGTGGCGTGCACATCCAGAAGATGAATAAAGCAGGTGTTGGACTAAACAACAAATGAATAACATGAGAAAAGTCCTCACACTGCAGTTCCCAATGCAGGCAATTTATTTGGATATCACCGGTGTGACGTTTCGAGCACAATGATCTGAGTTTGATGAGTGATGAGTCTGAAAAAGAGCATTGTGCACGTCAGGGCACGTCAGGGCTGGAATTCAAGATTCAAAGTGTTTATTGTCATGTGCACAGTAAGGAGATGCAAATTATTCCTTTGCTGTCCACACCGAATACTGTGCAATATAGGCTAACTATTCTGTGACACAGGCTATTATACATACATTACATACATACAGACAACAGTGCCAAGCTTGCCATAACTACACAGCGCGTCACACACGATCACACACAACTGAAGCACACTGGCAGCCAATCATAAAGTTAAATTCTGTAATAACACTTGTATATAATCCCAGACGCAGTCATTAGTGGTATTGATCACCAGTGTTTGATAACTGGAAGCTGCAGTTCTCTGTCAGTCCAGCAGGTGGCAGCACTGTGGCGTTACCGGCTCTGGTTATCTGTCTGATCTCACAGTAACTCATATGGAGCATTAGATAAAGAGGTTACTATGATGTTTACTGTTACCTATGTATAAAAACCTGTACAGAAACGCATGAAAGATATTTAAAAATATAGTATAGTAGGCTAGTAGTAGTAGTATATTTAAAAATATACTACTACTACTACTACTACTAACAATAATAATAATAATAATAATAATAATGATAACTCTTGATAATTTTGTGTGTGTGTGTGTGTGAGCACATTCATTTTTGTCTTCACTAAAAACACTATTAGTCTAACACTTTAAACCGCGCTGCTTCAAAATGTCTCTAGTTTTGCATAAATGACCAGAAAACGTCCTTAAACTCGCTAGATAAAGGCAATCCAATTAGGAAGCAATTATGCAAAAACATTAAAACTTATTCATTCACTTACTGAGGAAAGTTATCCAGTCTTCCGCATTGGCTTTCAGTTTCAACTCTCGTACAGTAGTAACCAACTCCTATAGGACTACTACTACTCTGCCCCTGTCAGATGCTCAGTGGGTCTATCTTGTGTTAAATGAGTCAGGGTCTTCTTTTATACAGTCTATGGTCCTAGTGCGGAGTTTGGGGGGAGAGAGGGGTGCACTGCCTCCCCCTAGTGGCTGAAATATGTCATGATATTCAGTCTAAAATATGGCCAGTAAAACATTAATTTTTTTAAATGTATAAATATTTTAAACAAGTCAATAAAACAAAACGATTGTATGACATAAATATGAATCATATTATATTATATTTTGTAATAAATTCATTTTTGAGCAGTCATGTGACATGGCGTTGTGACGTTAGACGGTTCCCCTCTCATTTACGCAGGACGCTGAAAAAAGGCGTTTACTTCCACACTAGGTCTATGGGTAATACCTTCCTTTTACACAGTCTATGGGTAAGACATGTTATTTAATAAGTGTAGGCCTATACTGGAAATATTTACGACCATACTGTAACAATTGTTGCTGAGCAGAGTGTGATAACGGAGTTTAACTTTATGATTGGCTGCCAGTGTGCTTCAGTTGTGTGCGATCGTGTGTGACGCGCTGTGTAGTTATGGCAAGCTTGGCACTGTTGTCTGTTACTATATATGTATGTGTAATAGCCTGTGTCACAGAATAGTGAGCCTATATTGCACAGTATTCGGTGTGGACAGCAAAGGAATAATTTTATTGTACAGGGAAATGCGTCTCCTTACTGTGCACATGACAATAAACACTTTGAATCCTGACGTGCACAATGCTCTTTTTCAGACTCATCACTCATCAAACTCAGATCATTGTGCTCGAAACGTCACACTGGTGATATCCAAATAAATTGCCTGCATTGGGAACTGCAGTGTGAGGACTTTTCTCTTGTTATTCATTTGTTGTTTAGTCCAACACCTACTTTATTCATCTTCTGGATGTGCACGCAACCACAAAGTTTTTAACTGTGAGTTGTATTCATAAAGATATTAATTCATATTTACATTAATACAAACAGCATGGATGAGACACCACAGTGTGGCGACTCTGGAGAAGACGTTAATACGAGCTTGAAGCAATCAGAGTGCATCACGAGCCAGCCGACAGCCGATACGGGTCCACATCTCAACACAGGTCAGTCAATCACTTGATTTACTTTTCATGTAGCTTAGTGCTTTACAGACGACGGACAGGCTGATAATAAGACAAAGTGTTGTGTTCTTCCTTCACTGTGTGATGTAGAAACTTAAAGCACAAACACTGAGAACAGACTTTACAATGAAATACGAGACATCTGTGTTTTAAATCAACAATATACATATTCAGAGATTCTACAATTTCACATGATGGAGGAGGAGATGATGTTTTTTGTTTTTTCTACAGACTCCTGCATTGAAATGTGCTGCAATTGTGAAGCCTTCTGCTGCTGCATTGAGACAGTGAGTGATCTGGCATGTGTGCTGGAGATGTGCCAGGGTTGTGGGACATTGTGTAAAACCTTGTGGTGCAACGACACATAGAGCAGCCAATCAGAGACGGACTACAAGATGATGTCAACTTCCAGACGGAGTTGATGTGTTCATGATGAGTGGACACAAACAGAGCTGCTAACATAAAGTGCTGTGTAAAAATCATTTGTTCGTCTTTGAAATGTTTTCTTTTTTTTATTAAGTGTAATTTCATCTATATTGAAGCTTTCAGAAAAGTCTGAGTCTTCCAGTCATAGTTACGATTCAATCCAATGTATTTATTGTCATTCTACAGCAGCACAAAGAAATAGTGTGTCTGATCACTCACCCGGGTTCGGACCTCACACTGCCTCAGTCGACACTTCTGTCGGATTTTGTTCAGACCTCAAAACTTCTTCATGTCGTGATCTGTTCGACAGATGCCACAGAAATGTATTATTGTTATTTTATCAATACAGAATATGTTTAAACTTCCTACGGAAGATTTGAATGTGCTCACTTCTAATAGAAACTACTTCAAGTGCCTACAAATGTTCATTTTTCTACATTATTGTGAGTTGAACTCAATAAAAAAAATCAAATGAAGACTAGTTTTTTCTTTATCAGAGAGACTTTCCTCATTTTATTTGACTTTTTAATTTACTTTCAAATTGCTTTTATCTCCTTTAACTATGGTTTGCCTATCTTGCCCTTTTTCCTACATTGAAATGGTTTTCACTCATCAAATAGTTTTTATTTGTTCTCTTTTAAAACTTAATTATTTTATGATTTGAGTATTTTTTGCTGCCTTGTTGTGAAGCACCTTGGATTTAAAAAAATGCACTATAGATCAAGTTCATTATTATTATCATTATTATTATTATTAGTATTATTATTATTAAACAATTAAAATGAGCTACCATTTCAGTGACAGAGATATTGTGTGTACTGTATGAAATATCTGTTGAAGGTGAAGTGTTGGAAATAGTTAGGGAAGGAATCTAAAATAGCAGACTCCATACAGAACAGAGCTGCACGCTGTTTTTTAGGTGTTCATAAGTTTGCTCCTACTTTGGCCATTCAGAGTGATATGGGTTGGTTTCCTGGTCCAATAAGGTGAAAATGTGAAATGATCAGATTGATATGTCAGAAAACAGGATCAATAAGAAGGTTTTTCTTTGGAGTAAATCACACAGGGCTCCGTGGGTTAAAGAAACGTGCTATTTTTGAAGAAGTTGGGTTACAATATATGTATAGTACTAATTGATCATGTTGTATACCCACAATTAGAACAACGTCTCTTGCTGTATTTGAAGCAAAATGGTTAAATGATATTTTGTTAAAGCCCAAATTACGAACATATATTCAAATAAAGCACAGTTATGGCGCTGAATCCTATGCTACAGCAAACTTAACATGAAATCAAAGGTCCTTAGTAGCACAGTTGAGAACAGGAATCCTTCATTTGAACCTTGAAGTTGGCAGATTTAAAAGCATTCTTGGAGAATTTAATGTTTATAAGTTGGCTGTATATATAGTACTGTATTTGGTGTCTGGTTTGTGCCTCTTTGTCTTGTAAGCCCGTTTGGGTTGGGCACTTTATGCATTAAACAATAATAAATTAAAATCAGATCATGTATAAGCAGCCCAAAGGTTGAAACACCAGTTGAAGATTAAAAACCTTAGTTTAAAAAAATGTAAGCAGTAAAAAGTCACTAAAGGAATAGAAAGAATATCACAAAAAAATATTCTATGAACTCCTTTTTAACTCCTTTTCACAGTAGAAACACACCATGGATGCATTTAGGAGGACTTGGTATTGGACTCAAAGATGGTGTCCTGATCATCCCAATAAAAGTTGTTCAGTGATACATGAAGCCAAACTACCTGGATTTTCTTCACACTTTTTTTGGGCCCATTGAGCATGCTCAGTTGAGACTTCCACTAACTTCCAGTTGGCTCCATGCTCACTTGAATGGAGAAAAAAATGATATAATAGTGCGACTATTCTGGACCAAAATACATGTCACACACACACATATTGTTCCATAGTGTTTTTATAACTATGTCTTAATACATGCCAGATGTATGGTTCTTTAAGTAGGGGGAGAATGGGGTTGGTTGCCTCACTCATTAGATCTTGGTCCCTAGAGGGCGCTGTTAAAAAGTGTTGGCACTGACAGTTTCAGATTTCGGGTGAGATGTGACTTCAAAGGTAATTTCTGTGGTAAACCACTTGACAGTGAGGTTAGAGGACGTTTAGTGTTTAGCTCTTTAGTGCATCTCTTCTAGGCTTTTACACAATGGCTTTATAATTAAACCATCATTACCATTAAAAAGTATGAACAGAGAGCGATAGCTTACCTACGCCACAACATGTGGTTGTTATCGTCCAATTGGGGATGTCACATTCCCTCTGGGGTTGGTTGTCACTGACTGGTATATATACATATGATGTGATGTATCTAGTTCTTTCTTTCAATTTTAGTCAGCAAAATGAGCAGGAATTTAGTCAGGAAGACAAAGAAGGCCCAGACTCCACCAGGTGTAATATAAATGTATTTCTAAGATTGCTTACATTTTTTATTTTTTGGCATTATAATATTGGGACAACCAACCCCACGATGGGGACGGTTGTCACATATTTCACAGTCCACACCTTTTGAACACAATCAGCTTAAGGTGAAAAAGACCACTTTATTCCTACCTGACACTTTACCCATAAAAAGGATACAGTTAATAAGAACATCAAAGGAAAGTAAAACAATGTGACCCATTCTTCCCTACTAGCACTACTACTACTGCCACTAATAATAATAATAATAATAATAATAATAATAATAATTAAAAGTACAGTGTGGTTATTGTAATCCACGTGTAACTGATCTCTGTTATCACACTCTGCTTATTCATCCTGTTTTCTGACATATCAATCTGATCATTTCACATTTTCACCTTATTGAACCAGGAAGCCAACCCATATCACCCTGAACGGCCAAAGTAGGAGCAAACTTATGAACACCTAAAAAACAGTGTGCAGCTCTGTTCTGTATGGAGTCTGCTATTTTAGATTCCCTAAACCCTAACCAAAGCCCCATATCCCTGAAACATAGTTTAATATCGGGAAGTTTATATAATAACTGACACTTTAACTATTTCCAACACTTCAACTTCAACAGATATTTCATACAGTACACACAATATCTCTGTCACTGAAATGGTAGCTCATTTTAATTGTTTAATAATAATAATAATAATAATAATAATGATAATAATAATAAACTTGATCTATAGTGCACTTTTTAAAATCCAAGGTGCTTCACAGCAAGGCAGCAAAAAATACTCAAATCATAAAATAATTAAGTTTTAAAAGAGAACAAATAAAAACTATTTGATGAGTGAAAACCATTTCAATGTAGGAAAAAAGGCAAGATAGGCAAACCATAGTTAAAGGAGATAAAAGCAATTTGAAAGTAAATTAAAAAGTCAAATAAAATGAGGAAAGTCTCTCTGATAAAGAAAAAAGTAGTCTTCATTTGATTTTTTTTATTGAGTTCAATCTCTTATAGTTCAACTCACATAATGTAGAAAAAAAAAAGAAAAAGAACATTTGTAGGCACTTGAAGCAGTTTCTAGTAGAAGTGAGCACATTCAAATCTTCATTGGGAAGTTTAAACATTTTCTGTATTGATAAAATAACAATAATACATTTCTGTGGCATCTGTCGAACAGATCAAGACATGAAGAAGTTTGGAGGTCTGAACAAAGTCCGACAGAAGTGTCGACTGAGGCAGTGTGACGTCTGAACCCGGGTGAGTGATCAGACACACTATTTCTTTGTGCTGCTGTAGAATGACAATAAATGCATTGAATTAAATCGTAACTATGACTGGAAGACTCAGACTTTTCTGAAAGCTTTAATATAGCTGAAATTACACTTAATAAAAAAGGAAGTACGCCAGCAGAGTCTGTCGTCATGGTGATTAAACACAAATACAATGGATGTGATGTCATCTTGTCAGCATGGCTTTTAATGTATCGAGCGATATCAATCAATACCAAGTAGTATCGAAATGTCTCCTGTCAAACGATACCTGCAGTCGATCCTTTTTGCACCCAGGACTAAAACAAATATGACTATTTGTACGGACTTGCTCACAGCCAATCAACACAAGCATTAAATATTAATATATTGAAGACTTTCAAAATGCATTTCTGTAAAAATCTAATAATTTAGCACTTTATGTTAGCAGCTCTGTTTGTGTCCACTTATAGTGAACACATCAACTCCGTCTGGAATTTGATATCATCTTGTAGTCCGTCTCTGATTGGCTGCTCTATGTGTCGTTGCAGCACTCCAAACAGCATGCCAGCACACATGCCAGATCACTCACTGTCTCAATGCAGCAGCAGAAGGCTTCACAATTGCAGCACATGTCAGTGCAGCAGTCTGTAGAGGCAAACAGAACAGACAGGAGACAGTGAACGCATCAGACTTTAGAGACAATCAGAACAGACATTTTCCACACTGACCTGCAGAGAGGAAACAGACGAGGTGAGGTGTGGCTGCAGAAGTAAACTGCCAGGTAGTAGTCGCTGTAGTTTTTTTTACACTCGCTGATCTCTTTATTAGGTAAAATAGTGCAATCTAATTTAATTCAATACAAAAACTCTGCTATAAATTCTACATTTATGAAGTTCATACTTTTTCAGTTTTTGCTGACATTGTCAAAAAGGTGATAATTCTGCTTTATGTTGATTATTGAGGTCATACCCAGCCAACATGTCCATGTGGGCCCCACATGGGTTAAATATGGGCTATGTGAGTATTGAGTGGGCATGAACTGGGCAATAACATGGGCCCCACATATGAAGCCCATGTGGGCTGACGGTATGAGCCCCATAAGGGATGTAAGTGGGCTAAGCAAGAATGGGCATAAACAGGGCTTCGCTGCAGTTTTGCTCTCAACAAGGAATTAGTCTGACTGAATGAACTTCCCATTAACCACAGCTCACTACAGAGCTGTGAGAGGGGTTATCAAGGATGGTACCTTCACCTTCATCCTCTCCCACCACAAATTTGAGCTTCCTGAGCAACATATTACAACATATATATATATTTGAATAGTGTTTTGAATAATAATTTGTCTGATGTGATTTTTACAAGAAAAAAGTTAAATTACCTCGTTAGAAATCCCTAAAACATCATCTCCTCCTCCATCATGTGAAAATGCAGAATCTCTGAATATGTATATTGTTGATTTAAAACACAGATGTCTCGTATTTCACTGTAAAGTCTATTTTCAGGGTTTGTGCTTTAAGTTTCTACATCACACAGTGAAGGAAGAACACAACTCTTATTATCAGCCTGTCCGTTGTCTGTGAAGCACTAAGCTACATGAAAGATGCTGTAAATAAATTATATAATATGATAATATGATATGATAAATTAATTAATTGATTGACTGACCTTTGTTTTTTCGTTGTGGACCCGTATCGGCTGTCGGTTGGCTTGTGATGCACTCTGATTGCTTCAAGCTCGTATTAACGTCTTCTCCAGAGTTGCCACACTGTGGTGTCTTATCCATGCTGTTTGTATTAATGTAAATATGAATTAATATCTTTATGAATACAACTCACAGTTAACACCTTTGTGGTGGCATGCACCTCCAGAAGATTAATAAAGCAGGTGTTGAACCAACAATAAATGAATGACAAGAGAAAAGTATCACCAGTGTGACGTTTGGAGCACAATGATCTGAGTTTGATGAGTGATGAAACTGAAAAAGAGCATTGTGCTTGAAATGTCACGCTGGTGATGTCCAAATAAATGCCTGCATTGGGAGCTGCAGGTGTGGACTTTTTTATTGTTTTACATCTCAGTTAGAAACACAGAATCCAGAGAACAGGAGTGTGTAGAAGTGTGTGAGTGACAGAGTCAACTTGTGACTTGTTGCTGGATATTTAATAGTTTTATGTCATACAATCATTTTGTTTTATTGAATTATTTAAAATATTTATACATTTTTTTAAAAAGAAATATTTTTACTGGCCATATTTTAGACTGAATATCGTGACATATTTCAGCCACTAGGGGGAGGCAGTCCCCCTCCCACCTCCCCGCAAACTCCGCACTATGGACTCACCCAACACAAGATAGGCCCACTGAGCATCTGACAGGTGCAGAGTAGTAGTAGTCCTATAGGAGTTGGTTATTACTGTACTAGAGTTGAAACTGAAAGCAAATATGTAAGATTGGATAACTTTCCTCAATAAGTGAATGAATACGTTTTGATGTTTTTGCTTAATTGCTTACTAATTGGATTCCCTTTATCTAGCGAGTTTAAGGACGTTTTCTGGTCCTTTGTGCAAAACTAGAGACATTTTAAAGCAGCGCGGTTTAAAGAGTTAAACTAATACAGTAGTGTCGTCTCCCACACAGTGTGTCACAGGCTAATAAAACAAGATTATCAGGAAGCAATAAAACGCCGACATATGCCTGAAACATTAAAACTGAGAAACACAGTAAAATATGTTAAAACACAGGGTTCAGAAGTCAAATTACAAACATAAAAACATTCTATTTACATTTTGAGTTTAGGTCAACGTGTTTCTCTTTGAGTTGTAAAATGACAATATTATAAATTTCGTGTAGCTTTAACCAGACTGATTCACGGCTTCAGTTTGAAATTACACACAAATAAATAAAGTTTAAGGATGTAGAAGAAAAGTTTCCCCACCTGAGAGGCAGACTCCTCTTCTTCTTCTTCTTCTTCTGTCGGCTGCTGGTTTTAATCTGATTTTTTATCACGAACAATTTGTCAAATCCGGAGCGTGCACATGTGACTCACTGCTTCCTCTGAACACACACACACAAACACACAACACACACACACACACACACACACACACACACACACACACACACACACACACACACACACACACACACACAGTATGGTTTATGTGGGTTAGACACGCAGATTGTACAGACTCAGCTTCAGATTTATTAAAATGTTTCTATTCATGAAAACTGAAATTAATTTTAAAAACTACTATTTAGTAGTTTTAAACATCTGCAGGAATCTACTATTTAGTAGTTTTTAAAGTAAAAGAACCTCAAAATTGATTCTTGAAATTGTTCTTAAATACAAAACTTGAAATAAGTAGATGTACTTAGTTACTTCCCGCCACTGCAGATGGCACATCTAATGAAAATGAGTCAATTATTAAGATACAGAGCTGCTTGAAAGTGTGTGAAACCTTTAGATTTTTGCTTTATTTCTGCATAAATACGATCTTATATGGGATTTATCAGATTTCCAAGTCATTAAACTAAATAAAGAGACATCAATTAAACAAATTAGTAGCATTAAATGGGAAAGTACCTCAAATCAAAGTACTTGCAGTTCAATCTCCATCCTGCAAGTGTCGCTCTTGTCTAATTGCTGCAGCTTTAATTCCCCGCACAGAAGAAGAAAAAACGAAGAGGAGGAAGAAGATGAAGATGAAACAAAGAGATTCCTGCAGATGTTTAAGAAAATAGGGGGAAAACATGAGTGAAATGAAAGCGGAGCCCCGATGAGGATTTAAGCGGAGGACAGTTTGATGCAGCTGCAGCGTCATGGTGAGTCTGACAGATGTTGCCGGACAGATGTGATCAGGACTGATGCAGAATAACGGAGCAGCTGGACTCGTTTTAACAACCCGCAGCATCACAAACACTCAGAAATAACAACACGCTATTCATGCATAGCAGACACAGACATATGAAGCATGAATTTAAAACATTTTTCTCTGTTTTTACGAGTCTTCGGAGATTCTGTTTTATGAAGTTTAGTCTGATAAGTCCAGATCTGCTCCAGACTTGGTCTCATATGTGTTGAGCATTATGAAAAAAAACTACTAAATATTCCTTTATTTCTGTTGCCATTGATAGAAACATGTTTGATAAATCTGAAACTGAGTCTGTGTGGAAATCTAACTCAGATAAATGAGATTTTAGACAGTGCATCTTTACAAATAGAAATAATGAATCTTAAACTGGCTTTTAAACTATTATTATTATTATTATTAACTACTATAATTACAGTCTTCATGTCTAACTGGGTCTAGGTTTTTGAAGAGTCGGGTAGTTGTTTTAAGATCTAGATCGGGTCTGGATGGAGAAATATGCCGTATTTATGCAGAGCTATAGAGCTATAGAGCTTTTTATTTACTTTAATGCACCGCCGTATCTTTATAATTATTTTTATTAGATGTGTTTTTATCTGCAGTGATGAGAAGTATAAGTACAAGTAGTACACGTTTACTCAAGTACTGCATTTAAGTACAATATTGAGGTACTTTGCTTGTGTTTCCATGTGATGCTACTTTTTACATTTCAGAGGGAAATACTGTATGGTCTGGATGGAGTAAAAATAACTGTGAAATCGCCCTTTATTCCGTTTTTGCAGGTTTTACACATTTGGGACTTTAAAGTCACTTTTTAAAATGTTTATACAACTGGAATGAAACTTTCACAAAACAAAGTTTTAAACAGTCAAAAACGTTTCTGCTTAAATCTGGTTCTGATTTGAAAACTTGATATCAGCCTGTAGTGATTTTTGATGTGTGGAAAGTAACTAACTGCATTTAAGTAAAGTTTTGAGGTGCTTGTACTTAATTTGGGTTTTTCCATGTGATGCTACTTTCTACATTTCAGAGGGAAATATTATACTTTCTACTCCACTACATTTATTTGACAGCTTTAGTTACTTTTCAGATGTAGATGTAGATTGTTGACACAATGGATAATATAACAAGGTTTTAAAATACAACACATTGTTAAATATGAAACCAAAAAGCAGTGTGTAGTCGGCTCATGTTTCAGATGTCTATGAGTTTTTAACAGCTCCACCAAATAGTGATTTTTCCCTCTAAACTTCTCACATGCTTTAATTTCAATAAATGTTCAAATGATCCAATATTTCAGAAAAAATCAAAGATTAGAGAAAAAGTCCAAAAGCTGAAAAACACATTTGTGTATCAGAACTTTGTGTTTTCTTCTTTCCTCTCCCATTAATCATCTCAGCAGCCCTCACATGTATCTGCTGACCCTTTGGAGGGGCCCCACCCCTAGGTTGGGAACTACTGAACTAAACTAGCTAACTGTATATAAAGTAGTATAAACTAGCTAACTGTATATAAAGTAGTGTAAACTAGCTAACTATAGTACTTTTACTGTAATACTTTAATCAAGCTCATAGTACTTATGCTCTTCCTCTTCTGTGTGTTTTGTTGTGTTTGAGGCTGAGGAGGTAGCAGCAGCCGAGCGAGGAGGTCCAGAGGAGGATGAGGAGGGAGGAGAACGAAGACTCATAGGGCCAGGAAGAGGAAAGATTGGCCCCAATGCTCCTGTATACTGTGTCTGCAGGAAACCAGATATTAACTGTTTCATGATGTGAGAAATCTATCTATCTATCTATCTATCTATCTATCTATCTATCTATCTATCTATCTGTCTATCTGTCTATCTATCTATCTATCTATCTATCTGTTAATAACACTAACCTGTCTGTGATTCAGAGGGTGTGACTGCTGCACTGAGTGGTTTCATGGAAACTGTATTGGAGTTTCGGAGAAAGCAGCTAAATCCATCAGAGTGTGGTACTGTCCGTCCTGCAAAGGTCAGTGTCCCTAATGTTTAAAATCACATTTAAAATAAAATTCATACTTAAAAAACATCAAGTGGAGCTCTGGTGATGTTGAATCTCTTTGTTTTAGCAGTTTATCTGTTAGTTGTTATTGGTCTGTTGTGTCCTCCGCAGAAAAAGACTCATCTCTGGAGATAAAATACCGTCCAAAGAAGACTAAGGAGAAGGAAGAGAAGGAGGAGAACGAGGCGGAGCCAGAGAGGGAGGACAAACCCGACGGAGATGGCCGCTCCACCCCCCAACCGAAAATGGACAGGAGGCGGGGCTCACAGGTAAAGAGGAAGTTACTGTGACCAGATCATGGATGTATTATAAGAGCTGGATACCGGACCAATGATTCAGTCCGATAAGAATTGCTGTAGTTTCTGGGTTAGCTTTCATGTTATTTGTTTCCCCTGCTGACTTCGCCCACTGGTTCCCAATTGGCCCACAGTCTTTACATTGTGATGATGTCACAGATTTTTTAAATTGTTTTTTTGGCTCGAGGGAAGTTTTACAAGTATAAAACCTCCATGGATAAAAAATTCATAATGGAAAGACTCATAATTGGGCTTGTCTGCTGTTCGAAGAGTCTCTTTTACAATGGTCTATGAAGAAAATGCTTTTTGGGCTGCAGGGTGGATTTTTTAGCTGCAATACTGTGAGTGACCACTGGAAAAAATCAGCTGATGCGCTCATTGGTGTCGCCCTATCAGCTCTTATAATACATCCATGGGCCAAACTGTGTAATTACAACTTTCAGGTCTGTCACAGGATGCGAGACTTTATTTTATCACCATTCAAGTGAGCAGGGAGACAATTGGAAGTGAGCTGAAGTCTCTACTGAGCATGCTCAGTGGACCCATTTATAGGAATCGTCTTTGAGTCCAGTATCAAGTCCTCCTAAATGCATCCAGGATGTGTTTCTACCGGAGTTTAGAGAAGAAATCTTTCATAATATTTCTAGAATATTCCTATAGTGACATTTTAACTGCTTCAATTTCTTTTACACTTCAACCAGCATCAGGTTTTTAATCTTCAACTGGCATTTCAACCTTTGTTACTGCTTACATAATAACTGACACTTTACCACCAGCGCTTCAACTTTAACAGGAAATGGCTCTCCAATAAAAGTTTTTTTTAAGAAGGGACTTAAAAGAGAAAACTGATTCAGCTCCCTCTAGTTTTTATCGAGTTCAGCTCCTTTAAGAGAACTCACAATAATAATAAAGATCATTTGTAGACACTTGAAGCAGTTTCTAGTAGAAGTGAGCACATTCAAGGCTTCTGTGGGAAGTTCTGAAAAAAATTCTGTATTAATAAAATAACATAAATGATATATCTAGTGACATTTCTGTGACATTTGTCGAACAGATCAAGCGTTCAGCCCGGATGTGCGGCGAGTGTGACGCCTGTCTGAGGACGGAGGACTGCGCTCAGTGTGACTTCTGTAAAGACATGAAGAAGTTTGGAGGTCCGAACAAAATCCGACAGAAGTGTCGACTGAGACAGTGTGAGGTCCGAGCCCGGGTGAGTGATCAGAAAATCCACCGATCAGTAATTCTTTGATCTGATACTTAACGGCGATCGATCAGTTTTAGCAGCAGAATTCTGAATTTTGACTCGATTGTCTTGTTTCTTTGCTCCGAGCAGAAGATGCTTCGTGTCAAAGATGAGGAGATGGGTCGGAGCGGTGGCAGAGGGCGCAGCCTCCAGAGGAAAGGGCCGGGGCATCAGACAGAAGAGGAGGAAGAGGAGGATGGGGAGGATATGGTGTTCAGCGAGAGCGAGCTGGAGCTGTACGAGCAGTATAAAGCAGCCGGCTACAGAGACCTGGTGAGTGTTTCTGACCAATCAGCTCTCAGAACCGACACGGACTTCCTGTAGTGTGATGCGTCTTCTTTCTTGTTGCAGGTGTGGCACAGCGAGGAAGAGGAAGACGGTCAGTCGGACTCTACGAGGAAGAAGGCGGTGAAGGTGAAGCACGTGAAGAGACGAGAGAAGAAGACCGAGAAGACGGAGAAGACGGAGAAGACTGAGAAGAAGGTGACCGTCCCTTTAAGTAGCAGACGACTGATGATGTCACTGATGATACCATTTACACTCTGATGATGATGTCTCCCGCAGAAGTCCGTCTCTGCTCCCAAAGAGGAGGTGAAGCTGCGGCGTCACAAAGCGAAGCAGCGCCACAGGGAGCGTGTGCGGCACAGCGAGCGAGGAGGCGAGGGCGGGGTTAAGGAAGTGGGCGGGGCTATGCGGCAGTGTCTGGGTCCGGGCTGCGTTGAACTGGCGAGAGCAAACTCCAAATACTGCTCGGAGGACTGCGGCATGAAGCTCGCTGCCAAGTGAGTCTCCAAATAACACAACTGAAACTCCAGCAACACACCTGTAACCTGTAGTACACAAAAACGCATCTGTAATACCAGTAACACACCTGTAATAGATGCAACACACCAATAAAAAACCTGTAACACCAGTAACTCAACTGTAACACACCTGTAACTCCAGTAACACACCTGTAATACATGCAACACACCAATAAAAAACCTGTAACACCAGTAACTCAACTGTAACACACCTGTAACTCCAGCAACACACCTGTAACTCCAGTAACACACTTGTAACACCAGTAACACACCTGAAACTCACCTGAAACTCAAGTAACACACCTGAAACTCCTGTAACACACCTGAAACACACCTGAAACTCCAGCAACACACCTGTAACTCCAGTAACACACCTGTAACTCCAGTAACACACCTGTAACACACCTGAAACACACCTGTAACTCCAGTAACACACCTGTAACTCCAGTAACACACCTGTAACTCCAGTAACACACCTGTAACACACCTGAAACACACCTGAAACTCCTGTAACACACCTGTAACTCCAGTAACACTCCTGTAACTCCAGTAACACACCTGTAACTCCAGCAACACACCTGTAACTCCAGTAACATACCTGTAACACACCTGAAACACACCTGAAACTCCAGTAACACACCTGAAACTCCAGTAACACACCTGAAACTCCAGTAACACACCTGTAACTCCAGTAACACTCCTGTAACTCCAGTAACACACCTGTAACTCCAGCAACACACCTGTAACTCCAGTAACACACCTGTAACACACCTGAAACACACCTGAAACACCAGTAACACACCTGAAACTCCAGTAACACACCTGAAACTCCAGTAACACACCTGTAATACCTGCAACACACCAATAAAACACCTGTAACACACCTGAAACTCCAGTAATACACCTGCAACACACCAATAAAACACCTGTAACTCCAGTAAAACACCTGAAACACACCTGTAACACGCCTGTGACTTGTAATTCACCGTTATTACCTCGTTAGGGACTGAGCAGGAAGACACAGGATGCAGGGTGTCAAGTTAAAAAAAAACGTTTTATTGACCCCAAATAGGAAGAAAGACAAATCAGTGGTGACGACTGTCTGTTTTTTCTGTCCTCCAGTCGTATCTATGAGATCCTCCCTCAGAGGATCCAGCAGTGGCAGCAGAGTCCATGCGTTGCTGAGGAGATGGGGCGCAGACAGCTGGAGCGAATCAGGAGGGAGCAGCAGGCGGCCCGGCTCCGCCTCACATCGATGGAGAAAAGGTTTCACGAGCTCGAAGGCATCATCGCCAACGCCAAACTGCAACAAGTACAACACGACGAGGAGGTACGAGACAGCGACACAGAGACACTGAGATAAAGCTTTTAGTGTTTTCATCTGTTAGTTTCTCTTTCATCTGTCTGTCTACAGGTGACTGAAGGTGAAGGCGATGACACGGACCTCCAGATCTTCTGTGTTTCCTGCAGTCACCCCGTCAACCCGAAGGTGGCGCTGAGACACATGGAGAGGTGCTACGCCAAGGTAAGCTAACAGAGTCAAAACATTTCAGGTGTCCATCAGGTGCCTTTTTAAAGAGCAATAAACCAGAGGAGGGTTCCCCAAAAGCATCACTTATTTCAAGGTCTCTATAAACATCACTTCCTTCAGGGTCCCTATAAGCATCAAGCATTTAGGGTCCCCAGAAGTCAGGCGTGTCATCTCTTTAGGCTCCCCAAAAGCGTAATTTCCTTTTCGGTCCCTATAAGTATTACTTCCTTTAGGGTCCCCAAAAGCATGACTTCCTTCATGGTCCCTGCAAGAAAAGCATTTAGCGTCCCCAGAAGTGAGGTGTGTCATTTCCTTCAGGGTGTCTATAAGTATCTTTTTCTTTACAGTCCCCAAAAGCATGACTTCCTTCAGGGTCCCTATAAGCATCAAGCATTTAGGGTCCCCAAAAGTCAGGTGTGTCATCTCTTTAGGGTCCCCAAAAGTGTCATTTCCTTTTGGTTCCCTATAAGCATCACTTCCTTCAGGGTCCCCAGAAGTCAGGTGTGTCACTTCCTTCAGGGTCCCCAGAACAACAACAGTTACATGAGGACAGATGTGACTGAAACTTTAAACTGGTCTTTCTCTCTTTTTCCGACAGTATGAGAGTCAGACATCGTTTGGATCCATGTACCCGACTCGCATAGAAGGGTAAGATCTGTCTGTCTGTCTTTTCTCTCACCGGAAGAGTTTTATGCTCTCAGTTTAAGACCTGCCTGTCTTTGTCTTTGTCGTCTTTCAGAGCCACCCGGTTGTTCTGTGACGTGTACAACCCTCAGAGTAAAACGTACTGTAAGCGGCTCCAGGTTTTGTGTCCTGAACACTCCAGAGATCCAAAGGTTCGTCTCATTTCATCATCATCATCAAAAGTTTACCTGCTGGTTATATTTAATTTCCTGTGATTTCATATTGAGCCCATTAGTATTTTTGGCTTGTTTGAACACTTTATTTTACACCACTGATTGTTTTTAACATCGCAAAATATACATTCCCTCTACTGAGATGATCCTGTTTCTGTTCAGTCAGTACAAATGAAACAACATTAACATTAGCAATGTCATAACGTGTAAATAATGCTAACTTAAGCACTGTCCAAATATGTAAAAAATGCTAATGTTTGCACTATTCAAAAAGAGTTATGGGCAACTGAGCCAGCACAACTCTGCCAGTTTTTCACATTAGTAGTGTTTTCTCACAATTATCAGTCATTTGTTTAAAGATTAATTGTGATGATAAAAGGAAAAACATACACTTTGTAAGGGGAACTATAGCAAACATGTTAGCTAATATTAGATTAGATTTGGATTACTATTAGCAACAAAAACAACAAAAAGCAAAACAAGCCAAATGCAGTATAAAGATCAGAACAATGAAGTAACTCGACAGTAATATCATTAACTGTCTGTCCTTTAGGTCCCAGCTGACGAGGTGTGCGGCTGTCCTCTGGTTAAAGACGTCTTTGAGCCGACCGGAGAGTTCTGTCGTGTTTCTAAGAGGAAGTGTAACAAACATTACTGCTGGGAGAAACTTCGCCGTGCTGAGGTCGACCTCGAGAGAGTCCGAGTGGTACTGAACTCTCAACAAAACTTTAACTTTATCAGCTTTTTCAGTAGCAGCACAGTGAAAGCAGAGATATGGACAGATTGTTTGTGTGAAGGTGGAAGTTCTTTAGTCTTAAGTGGGATTTTTTAATGCAGGACTTTTACTTTTAAGGCCCATTTATGCTCAACGTTAAGTACGGATACGGACGGAGCCTTCTGTCCGTCCTCTGCGTTCATTTTGTCCGTATTTCTGAGGCAGGGAGTTCCAGTCCTCTGAAATGAGGCTAACACGGAAGTAACTTAGAACTGCATTCTAGCAAAAGGCCACCAGGGGGCGACCGTCTCTATACAAGTCAATGGAGAATTCACCAACTTCTCACTTGATTTCTAACCTCAGTAAACGTTTTCAAAATGTGTTTAACCCTAACCCAATGCAGTATGATGTTCATTTGGGACATTTTGGCCTCCCTGATTTTATATTTGACGATAAAGCAGGGTATGCATTAGGGCGTGGCTACGTCGTGATTGACAGGTTGATTGACCAATGTCCTCGAGATCCAGCCCTCGCAACCATAGCAACCTCCCCGCTCCGCCCATGGTCCCACCTCATGCCCATATAAGTAGAATCCGTGTTTTTATTTTTCCCAGCATGCACCTGAAATTTTCAAGATGGCGCTGCCCAGATTCTAAACTATTGGCTTGGAAGAAGTAACAATGGCGGAACTTTTTGAGGAAAGGTTTTGCGAGTTGGTTAGAAACTTTAAACATATCGTTTTTGTCTTTTATGCAAGAGGAACATTATCAATATCTCCTCCACAGTCGCCATGTTTGTTCTTGAGTTTGTTGTTGTTATAAACGTTTGACTCTGTGCTGCCCCCTGGTGGATGTATCGGTTAACATCCATGCCAACGCAAAGGACGCATGGAAGTATGTGAGCAGTGACGGTAACATCGTATGAAACGGACATATACATTTTTCGTACGCCCGTTGGGCCTTTAAAGGAATATTTTTACATTTCCTGTAGAATTTAGAGACCTTCCACAAAACCAGCTCAGGGATTTTGATTTGTAGTTCAAAGCTTCGACATTAACGTCTATCTCTGCCTGTCTGTCTCTCTACCTGTGTGTCTGTCTGTCTGTCAGTGGTATAAACTGGACGAGCTGTTCGAGCAGGAGAGGAATCTGAGGACGGCGATGACGAATCGAGCTGGTTTATTGGCTCTGATGCTGCACCAAACCATCCAGCATGACCCAATCACCACCGACCTGCGCTCCGCCAAGGACAGGTAGACAGTCGGGTAGAAAGTACAGAGAGAAGCATAGACAGGTAGAGAAGTTTACTGAAAGACAGATAACAAACGCCCGGATCTATCTGTATCTTATTTTTTTTTGTATTTCATTTAGGTGTTTTTTCATATTTCAGTCTGAGATCCACAGATGGATTGTAGGAAGCGACCTCGGAAAGTATTTAGCTTTCACAAAACAAAAAACTGAGACCTTCTAATCTCTAAATGACACCTTTTGTATCTCAATCTCATAATTGCAAGAAAACATTTTATAATTATCTTTATCTTTATCTCTGTACCGTACCGTTATTTTACAATATTTTATTCACGATAAACTGTGATGTTTTAAATACAAAACCAGCTTCAAGATAAAATGATGTTAAGATTTTGCAATAGTGCGAGAAAGATCTTGAAATTATGAGAATTAATTACCATCAAGAACAAGATAAGATCTATTATCTGAAACAAAGATCTCAAAATGATGACTTATTTGTTTTGTAATTAAAAGATCATGTAATTACAAGACAAGAATTTCATTGTAATTTTGATGTAATGTAGTTTTATTGTTGTTAAAAAAATTAGAAAATCTCAAAATTATACATGATCGTAATTACAAGATAAAGATTCCCTAATTATTAGACACAAACCTTGAAATAATAATCTTGTAATGATGAAAATAATCATGTCATCTTTTTAGTTTTTTTTTAACGATTGTAAGATACAGTAATTACTTTTGAGTCAAGAATCTTTAAAATATGACTTTTTTTTCATCATTATAAGATCAATATCATGTAATCACAAGATAAAGAGCTTGTAATTATAAGATAATTGTTGCATAATTATGATTTCATTTTCTTGAAATACTTTGATTACATTTATGCGATATGGATCTTGTAATTACAAGATAAAGATTTGTATAATTATTAGATACAAACATTGGGAATAAGACACTTGTAATTATAAGTTCTCATACTTTTTATGTAATGACCAACAAAATAAAGATCTCATAATTACAAAAATATAATTTTCTAATTATGAGAGATTTTTCCTGATTGTACCATATATATCTTTATGGTGTAATTGCAAGATCTTGTGATTATTTTAGCTTTGTTAAAATTCACTTTAAGAGATATGAGGTCTTCTAATTACAAGATAATGCTTCCATAATTATTATTAAATTGGTTTTCATGTAATTATGAGATACAGACAAAAAGATCTTGTGATTTTGAGAGTAAGTGTATCATAATTACAATATTATTGTCATGTAATTACTTAACAGGAATCTCTTGATTAGGAGTTAAGATCTTGTCATTATGAGGCATTAAGTCATAATTATATGATACAGGAAACATAATTATGGGACTTCTTTTTTTTTCTTTTTCTTTTTTTTAAGTGGGAGGAAATAAGTGTGTCTATGCTCCATGACACTGTGAGTTTCTTCTCCCTGCAGCACAAAGAGAAACCTGCAGATGAGGTGCAGGAGGAGTTTTTAATCATCAGAAGTGAACACAGTGTTTAAGCCCACATGTGGGTTCTCATTAATAAACAGTATTATCACTATGGTTACACTACACACTACACACTACACTACAGACTCAATAACTCTAAACTGGTGCTGCAGACTTCATAAGCTTCATAAAGAAACACACAGGTGACCTCTACACTACATTACCCACAACCCACTGCAACAACACCACACCACACGACACTACAGCGCTTGTGTTTCTGTAGGCTGAGGGAAGGTTTGTGACATCACAGGTGCTCATCCCGCAGAGATGGACAAAATAACAAGAACACTAATAAAAAAGCAGCTAAAAATTTTAATGTTCTGTTTTAATTGCACTTAGTTTTTATCCTGATGTTTGTTCTTATTGTTACTTTTTAAAAATATCTGTAGCACATTTTTTTATCAAGTGTCAAGTTTTTTTTTTTCTATTTTGTATCTTTTTGTTCATGTTATTGTTTTCTGCTCTGTGTCTCTTCATGTTGTATTCAAACTGATGTTTCATTAAAAAGTTGATGTTGTTTCATTATTTCCGGACTCTCTAGTCATCATTTATAGTAACAATTTTAAGGGCTACAGTACTCTCTAACACCAAATTCCTTTTTCTTTTTTAATCTCATGACATAAAGTTGTTAATATAACCCAAAAAATAGTAACATGTACAAGAGTAATATCTATCTATCTATCTATCTATCTATCTATCTATCTATCTATCTATCTATCTATCATTAACAGACAGCTTCAATTAAAACGTTATGATTATATTTATAATAATAATGAACTTTATAATAAACTTTTCATATTTTTATAAAGCATAAAGACTCAAAATAATATTTTATTTCAATTAAAAATAAATTGTGTTATAACATGTTGGCTTTGTGGATGTGAAATCTAAGCTCCTTTTTAAAATGAATTAATTACTTAATTGACGTACAGTCCTACGTCACCACGCCGCGCCGGCCCCTCCCTGCGCGCTGACGTCATGTGTGGTGGACAGCTGTGGTGATCACTTCGCGCTCAGCAGCTCGGACAGAAACTGAACATCTGAGGAGAGAAAAGCAGCTGTGAGTCTGATTTTTACCTCTTTATAGGTCTGAATGTTTCCGCTCTGAGATGACAGACTGTTAGCAGACTTTCATAAACATACCCGAGCTGTTATTTAGTCACAGCTGAGAGCTAACAGGGAGGCTAACAGGCTAGCTCTGCTGTTGTTTATATTGTTGTTGTTATAGCTGCATCATTACATTCATTAAGAGGCTAAATCAGGTTTATTAGACTTATAACTTGATTTATTGGATATTTTAACACTCGGGTGAAGAGAGGATTCTTTTAAGATGCTGTAAATACGTTAAGAATAATTCATGATATCTGTTGTGTTGGTGAATTGTTTAAATTAAGATTTAATATCGAAAGAAATCTTTAAGTGATACTGAAACTAAGCGATTTAGGTTTCACTTTGCAGATGTAGATTTGTGTGAAGGCTGTCAAAGGTGTAGATTATCTGACAGCCAGCAACTTAAGAATAGAGAGCCTTTACTGTCATTGTTATTGCACTTCAGTAATAATAATTTAAGGTAAATGAAAGCAGTAATAAAAAGACTGAGAGCATATTATAAGTGTGTTTTTAAAGAGTTGAGAGCTCCGATGGGTCACAGAAAGAAAGAAAGAAAGAAAGAAACTGATTTTTAGATTATTTGTCTTGCTTCAGACTGTCAGTATTTATAGTTAAGTGTTCAGGTTTGGTTTTAACTTTGGTAAATACATTTTCTGTGCACTTGCTGTCTGTCTCTCGTCTCTTTCATATTCACATATACACAAAACGTTTACTTCCTTTTACTAACTGAATATTTATTTGCAGACTTGCCTGAAACTGTCATGATTGTTTCTCTCTCTAATTTTTACATTTTATTTTATTGTTTTCTGTCTCAGAGGATTAAAAAAAAAAAAATCAGAGTTATGCATCGACTTGAAGTAGAACTGAAGTGTTTTAATGCAAGAAATCCATCGTACATCTCATATTTATACACATATCAGGCGTCATCATCAGCCAGAACACAAACATTTCCTGTTTATATGACATTGTAAGGCTTGTGCACGCTATCTCACACAACCACCGTTCCTGTTTTCCTAAAGCCTTTCCCAAAATGAGTTTGCAGAAACCATCCTATAGTTAATACTTTACCAAAAAATGCTTACAATAATATATAATCCCCTCTTTGTCTGTCCCCAAACCTCAAACCAACCACTGCAAGCGAGGGCGAAAACCCAGACGGCCAAGTGTTTGTCAATTAGCAGTTATCATAATTTCACTTCCCTTCAAATTCCCTCACGACCCCCTGATCCCCTTGGGGGGTCTTTGAAGGCAGTTACAGATGTAATGTAAGCATTGCAAAACATCTCAAATGTGCGCTTGACTGCGTTGTACAGTTATGTGTAATTCAAATTCAAAACATGAATCAAAAATACACATCAGCACTCAATCAGTCTGTGAAAGTGCTCGAAATTATTGAGTAAAAATGAAAACTATTGCTCAGTACTCTTCAAAACAACATCAGAAATAGAGATATATAAATCTAAGACCAAAATTAATATTTAAAATTGACATTACATAGAAAAGCTACGAAAAATAAAATGTTTAAAAGCCTGTGTAGGTAAAGTGTTAGAGCATAAACATATGGGATTTTAAAACAGGCAGTTTGGGGGGCAGCTGAACATGCAGAGGCAACTCGTTCCAGAGTTTTGGGGGCCGGATATCCCCTCTCGATATACAACTAGACTTGACTCTGTCGTGGTCCGAATGCTTGTAAAAGATCGGAGAGACACGTTGGAGCCTGTTCAGTGATTTATAGGAGTGAGTATGATGGTCTGTGATGATCCTGAAGTTTAATATGAGCTCGGGTCATGAGGCTACACGCATGAGTCAAATGACGATGATCAAACAAGAAGTAGCAGCTTCTATAGTCTTCCTCACATGCAGCTGTTCTCCGTTACTGAAGGAAGGAACGGGCCATGTTAAGCTTAACCCTCCTGTCGTCCTCCCGGGTCAAATTGACCCCGTCTCTTTTGACTGTTCCTTCCTTCCTTCTTTCCTTCCTTCCTTCCTTCCTTCCTTCCTCCCTCTTTCTTTAGTTTTTCCTTTGTTCTTCCCCTCCTTCTATACTTCTTTCCTCACTTCCTTCCATCCTTCCTTGCTGCTTTCCATCCTTCCTCACTCCCTCCTTTCCTTCCTCCCTCCCTCCTTACTCCTTTCCTTTGTTCCTCCCTTCCTTCCTTCCTTCCTTCCTTCCTTCCTTCTTTCTTTCCTTGCTTCCTTTCCTTCCTCCCTTCGTTGACCTGAGGACAACAGGAGCCTTTCTCTCACTGAGTGATTAACTCTAACACACTGTATGCTGTGTGTGTGTGTGTGTGTGTGTGTGTGTGTGTGTGTGTGTGTGTGTGTGTGTGTGTGTGTGTGTGTGTGTGTGTGTGTGTGTGTGTGTGTATGTGTATGTGTATGTGTATGTGTATGTGTGTGTGTGTGTGTCTGTGTCTGTGTGTGTGGAGGAGAGTTATAAAAAGCAAACTAACAATAAGAGTAAAGAGTAAAAGTTGTGTTTTTTGTTTCTTTCAGGTGGATCAGTGATGCCGTCTGGATCAGATCCTCCGGGATCTGGAGTGAAGTCAGTCAGGAGATCTCCTCGTCTGTCCCCTCAGGTACACACACACACACACACACACACACACACACACACACACACACACACACTCCTTTGCAGACATGTAGCGCTGGGTTGGAGCTAGTGATGTTTGATTGACAGCTGACTCTTGAGAGGGGCGGGCAACCTTTAAAAAAAAAAGATAGAAACAATGACTTGATTTTCAAAATAAAGGCTGATTAATTTGGACTAATCATTGCAGACATGATGTTTTCAGAATAAGAGCATACTTTTAACAGTTAAAGTATTAAATACAGAAACTGTGTGTACTGCAGTTATTGGAATTACTGAGTGCTCTTGAACGCCTCTTCAGACCCTTTAAATGTCCTGAAACATGACGAGTTAATTAGTATTAAAGGGAAGGCGTGATTTAGTAGTGATGTAATAACTTTTTATTGTTATTTAGTGACCGAGGCGTAAACAGCAGCTGTCAATCATCTACCTGAGCTGCACTTTTACCTCAGGTCCACTCGCCTCGCTTCACAGTTTCACAAAGTGTTTCGTGTTGATAGATGAAGGTTTGACTCTTTCTGTCGGTCTGAAGCTGTTTGGACACTTCTCCGTCCTCGGTGAACAAGTCTTCTTTTTTTATTGTGAGTGTCAGTAGAAAAAAACTTGATCAGAAGCTGAGATCTGATGCTTATGTGTGTTTTTATTTTTTATTTTCAGGACACGAGCAGCAATAAAGGAGACGAAGAAAAGAAAGGAGAGAGCAGCCTGCAGAAGGCGAAGAGGAAAGGAAGGATGGAGCGAAGCAGAGAGGAGCGAGAAGACGAGCTGGAGGTCAAACTGCAGCAGCTGGTAAGAAACCGATCGACACGTAACGAGTAAAACTGATCAGTAGTGACTGAAGCAGGAAGAATAAGATTAAATAATAGTAATAAAGCAAAAATGAAATAAAAACAAGATCGTACTGGTTTCTAATGGTTTCCACTCTGATGATCTCAATTATGTTGCATTGATAAGGATTTATTATCATTATGTGTGTGTGTGTGTGTGTGTGTGTGTGTGTGTGTGTGTGTGTGTGTGTGTGTGTGTGTGTGTATGTCTCTCTCTCTCTCTGTGTGTGTGTGTCTGTCTGTCTGTCTCTCTCTCTGTGTGTCTGTGTGTGTGTGTGTGTATATATCTGTGTGTGTGTGTGTGTGTGTGTGTGTGTGTGTCTCTGTGTCTCTGTGTCTCTCTCTCTCTCTGTGTCTGTGTCTGTGTGTGTGTCTGTGTGTGTGTGTCTGTGTGTGTGTCTGTGTGTGTGTGTGTGTGTGTGTGTGTATGTGTGTGTGTAGGATCTCTCCAGCA
The DNA here is from genome assembly GCF_027409825.1 of Scomber japonicus. Classification (NCBI taxonomy): domain Eukaryota; kingdom Metazoa; phylum Chordata; class Actinopteri; order Scombriformes; family Scombridae; genus Scomber; species Scomber japonicus. Next base: position 30,566,832 of record NC_070581.1, on the reverse strand, counting down.
GAGCAGCAGCCACTGGGACCGGTCTGGTTTACACTGAGACCTTCACTCACCATAAGAACCTGTGGGAGCCAAAGTAACGTTCACTATCACTCATTAATAAATATGTGTTAGTAGCCATTTTCTTGTTTTTGTGAGATTTAATGATTAAATGTTATTTGATTTGTTTTTTTGATGCTGTTTTGTTTTGAAAAATACAGCTGAATTAGGTCATTTTATTTAAAGTACTTAATGCTTTTATTTTGAAGGTACTGGTTAGGTATAGGACTAGCAGACACAATTATTCTTTGTTCGTTTGCTTGAAACAAAAATGGAGAAATAAATTATAAAACTTATAAAAATAAAGCCTGGACAAAGGACTTATGTTCCTTGTGTAAGATTAAATCCTCAGCTGCCTCAGTGGCTATTTTATTTTTATTTAAGCTCCACCTTTTTAATTCTAACTTTACTCCAAACATTCATGAATTGATCCAGAATTGTAGAAATCATGACTCTTTATTTTCTCTTTATTTCCCTCCCTCCTTACTCTTTTCCTTCCTTCCTTCCTTCCTTCCTCCCTCCCACCCTCCTTTCCTTCCTCCCTCCCTCCTTACTCTTTTCCTTCCTTCCTTCCTTCCTCCCTCCCACCCTCCTTTCCTTCCTCCCTCCCTCCTTACTCCCTTCCTTCCTTCCTTCCTTCCTTCCTTCCTCCCTCCCGCCTTATTCTTTTCCTTCCTTCTTTCTTTCTTTCTTTCTTTCTTTCTTTCTTTCTTTCTTTCTTTCTTTCTTTCCTTCCTTCCTTCTTTCCTCCTTTCCTTCCTCCCTCCCACCTTACTCTCTTCCTTCCTTCCTTCCTCCCTTCCTCCCTCCTTTCCTTCCTCCCTCCTGCCTTACTCTTTTCCTTCCTTCCTTCTTTCCTTCCTTCCTTCCTTCCTTTTTGGTTTTTCATCATTTCTACAGGAGAAGAAGGACAAGGAATGATTAACGTGTGTATTTGATGTGTTTGTGTCTCAGTCATCCCGAGAGTCCCGACAGAGTGACGTTCATCATGAAGGAGCTGGAGAGACAAGAGCTGCTGTCTCACTGCGTCAGAGTCGAGGTCTGTCTGCATCTTTTATTACAGCCGTTAAACATCAAACAGACTCAGCTTCTTACTTTAACCCTCCTGTTGTCCTCAAGTCAAGGAAGGAAGGGAGGAAAGTGGGGGAGAGGAAAGAAAGAGAAAGGAAGGAAGGGAGGAAGAAGGAAGGAAGAAAGGAAAGAAGGAAGGAAGGACGGTGGAAAGAAGGAAGGCAGGAGAGAAGGAGGAAGGTAGGGGGGAGGAAAGAAAGCGAAAGGAAGGAAGAAGGGAAGGAGAGGAAGCAAGGAGGGGAGGAAAGGAAAGAAGAAAGGAAGGGAGGGAGGAAGGAAGGAAGGTAGGAGAGAAGGAGGGAGAGAGGGAGACAGAAAAAGAGGAAGGAAGGAAAGAAGGACAGAGGAAAGAAGGAAGGGAGGAAGGTAGGGGGAGGAAAGAAAGAGAAAGGAAGGAGGGAAGGAAAGAAGGAGGGAGGGAGGAAGAAGGAAAGAAGGAAGGGAGGAAAGAAAGAGAGAGGAAGGAAGGTAAGAGGAAGGAGGGAGGGAGGGAGGGAGACAGAAAAAGAGGAAGGAAGGTAGGAAAGAAAGAGAAAGGAAGGAGGGAAGGAAAGAAGGAGGGAGGGAGGAAGAAGGAAAGAAGGAAGGGAGGAAAGAAAGAGAGAGGAAGGAAGGAAGTTAAATAAATTCTGACTCTAACAAACTTAATTAAGAAACTTTCGTCTATCTGGGACTCTAAATGTTATCGTATCTTATTTTCTATTAATTTGTCGACTCATCTGACTTCCTGTTTAGTTATCACTCCTCATTCCTCTTTACATACATGCCTGAGCTTTTTGTTTATTAAATTAATAAACAAAAACATCCCTGAAGCACGTCTCAGGTGTTTAATAATCATCACGTTTGTGTTTCAGCCCAGAGAAGCGACAGAAGGAGAGCTGCTGCTCGCTCACATGTGAGTCACGATTACATCAATAATATTAAAAGTCTGATAGATGGTTGAAATAGTTGCAGATTCATTTATATATATTATTTATATTATATATGGTATTATAGTAGTATTAGTATATGGTATTTAGTTCCCAACTAATTGATTAATAGACTAATTGTTGAAGCTCTAAATGATTTTACAATGTTAGAAAAAAAAAGTGGAGCTCAATCATTGCAGCTCTTGTTATTATGATTTTTACGATAGAAACAATGACTTGATTTTCAAAATAAAGGCTGATTAATTTGGACTAATTATTGCAGCTCTTGTTGTAATGATTATTACGATAGAAACAATGACTTGATTTTCAAAATAAAGGCTGATTAATTTGGACTAATCATTGCAGCTCTTGTTTGCATATGATGTTTTCAGAATAAGAGCATACTTTTAACAGTTATAGTGTTAAATACAGAAACTGCGTGTACTGCAGTTATTTGGATTACCGAGTGCTCTTGAACGCCTCTTCAGACCTTTTAAATGTCCTGAAACGTGACGAGTTAATTACTACTAGTACTAATACTACTACAAAAAGTACTACTACTCGTCCTCTGATCAGTAATCGGCTGTTTTTGCTCCTGCAGGAAACATTACATTGACCTGATGAAGTCGACTCAGACGATGTCGGAGAGTGAACTTCACACTCTGTCTGACAAATACGACTCCATTTACCTCCATCCTGTAAGAACACACACACACACACACACACACAAACACACACACACTACTAACATCTAGCAGAGCATCGAGATAAACCTGAATCTGTTTTTTATAGTTAGACTCTCAAATATAAACTAGTTGTAACCGTGTGTGTGTGTGTGTGTGTGTCTGTCTGTGTGTGTGTGTGTGTGTGTGTGTGTGTGTGTGTGTGTCTGTGTGTGTGTGTGTGTCTGTGTGTGTGTGTGTGTTACAGGAGTCCTTCAAGGTGTGTTTGTTAGCGGTGGGTTCGGTCCTGCAGCTGGTCGATCAGGTCATGACCTCTCAACTCAGAAACGGATTCGCGGTTGTCAGGTAACAGGAAGCCGTGCTGCGTTCAGGTGCTCCTCACCTGCTCGTAAAACTCAGTTATCTTCCAGTTTACCATTTTCAATGAACTGTAGTTCTTATCGTCCTTATCTTAACCCCCCCCTCTCTGTCTCTCTCTCTCTCTCTCTCTCTCTCTCTCTCTCTCTCTCTCTCTCTCTCTCTCTCCCCCCCAGGCCTCCAGGGCATCACGCTCAGTGTAACGAGTCAAACGGTTTCTGTGTTTTCAACAACGTGGCGATCGCAGCTCGTTACGCTCAGACCAAACACAAAGTCAGCAGGTACGTGTGTGTGTGTGTGTGTAGCTGTAGTGTATATCATGTAATATATTATAAAAAATACCCGCTATTAAATAATCTTGATTTTCCTACAAAAAAAGAGAAAGTTGGGGCAGCTAGCGGCTACTAATGATGTAATTCCTCTGTTTTGTGTGTGTGTGTGTGTGTGTCTCTGTGTGTCTCTGTGTGTCTCTGTGTGTCTCTGTGTGTGTCTGTGTGTGTGTGTGTATGTGTGTGTGTCAGGGTGTTGATAGTGGACTGGGACATTCATCACGGTCAAGGCATCCAGTATCAGTTCCAGGAAGACCCAAAGTGAGTCCTCCTCCATCACAGTTACAAACTCTTGAGCTCAAACACAACTCAGCTCAGTGAAGTGAAACACCTGTGTGTGTGTGTGTGTGTGTGTGTTGCAGTGTCCTCTACTTCAGTGTCCACAGGTTCGAGCAGGGAGCTTTCTGGCCTCACCTCCCAGAGTCCGACTGTCACTTTGTCGGCAGCGGACGAGGCGAAGGACGAAACATCAACCTTCCCTGGAACCAAGTGAGTCGTAAATATCAAAATTAAGAATTGAAGATCTAAATGAAGACATCCCAGGTGGCAAAATACCTGATTCATGATGATCTCTCTTTGTTTTATTCAGACGGGGATGACCGACGCTGATTACATCTCAGCTTTCCAACAATTACTGCTGCCTGTCGCCCACGAGGTAAATCACACACACACACACACACACACACACACACACACACACACACACAGTCTAAATAACTGGCTGCCTGTTTCTGTAATGTTATAGTAAATAAAGTGTAGTAATATATGAATTGTGTGTGTGTGTGTCTCTGTCTCTGTGTGTGTGTGTCTCTGACTGTGTGTGTGTGTGTGCGCCTCTGTCTGTGTGTGTGTCTCTGTCTGTGTGTGTGTGTGTGCGCCTCTGTCTGTCTGTGTGTGTGTGTGTGTGTGTGTGTCTCTGTCTGTGTGTGTATCTCTGTCTGTGTGTGTCTCTGTCTGTGTGTGTGTGTGTGCGCCTCTGTCTGTGTGTGTGTCTCTGTCTGTGTGTGTGTGTGTGCGCCTCTGTCTGTGTGTGTGTCTCTGTCTGTGTGTGTGTGTGTGCGCCTCTGTCTGTGTGTGTGTCTCTGTCTGTGTGTGTGTCTCTCTTTGTGTGTGTGTGTGTGTGTGTGTGTGTGTGTGTGTGTGTGTGTGTGTGTTCAGTTTCAGCCGCAGCTGGTTCTGGTCTCTGCCGGCTTTGATGCTGCAGTCGGAGATGAAAAGGTAAAAACATCACAGACCTGAGATCAGTGACGGGATCGTTTCTTTAATGGATTTAAATTAATTTTGTGTGTGTGTGTGTGTGTGTGTGTGTGTGTGTGTGTGTGTGTCCGTCCAGGGTGAGATGTGTGTGAGTCCTCAGTGTTTCCAGGTTCTGACTCACATGTTGATGAGTTTGGCTGAAGGTCGACTCGTTCTCGCTCTGGAGGTAAAACTCAGTTACACATCATCAGATTTCATCAGTCAATATCAACACACACACACACACACACACACACACACACACACACACACACCTCACCTCCATTCATTTATGTGTATGTGTGTGTGTGTGTGTGTGTGTGTGTGTACAGGGAGGTTATAACCTGCAGTCGACAGCAGAGGGCGCTGCAGCCTGCGTCAGAGCTCTGCTTGGAGGAGCCTGTCCTCCTCTGACTCCGCCCACCGCTCCATGTGAGAGGTACCTCACTGCACCAACTGTTGAATTAAGGATGCTTTTACTTTACGTTTTCTTTCCTTTTCTTTTAAATCAAAACAACAACACAGAGACCCTTTAGAGGAAGATCAGATGAATCTCTCTCATGTATGTGCTGTTTAATTTATAATCACCTCTCTGTGTCTCTCGCTCAGCGCTCTGCAGTCCATCTCTAAGACCGTCTCAGCTCTTTATCCATATTGGGCCTGTCTGCAAGTCCTGGGTACGACACACACACACACACACACACACACACACACACACACACACAAACACACACACAAACTTCTTCTCCATATGACGTCACTTCCTTCCTCTTCTCTTCCTCTTCTCTGTGCAGAAGGCGTCCCGTTGACACAGGGCCGCGTCAGCAGATCAACAGCCAACAAGGAGAGCACGCAGACGACCAGCCCTGCCGAATCTGTTGCCACGACAACGGGCCTGGTGTACGATGAGAGGATGATGGAGCATCAGAACATGTGGGACAGGTGTGTTGTCGTCTCTGCTCCTCATGTTGAATTTTTATCTATTTTACCTATAGGCTTTTACTCTTTTAATAAACTTAAATCTTATTCTCTCTTTATTTTCTCTCATTTATTTCATTTTATTTTGTTTTGGATTTTTATTATAAGTCTTTTTATCTCTTATTTTCTCTCCCATTCATTGGTCTGAATTGTTCTCTTTATAGTCCTTCTCTTTATCTCATCCTCAGTCTTTGAACTGCATTAAACTGTATGAAAGGTGCAAAATATAAATAAAGTTTGATTTGATTGATAAAAATAACGAGATGACACAAACGTCTGTGTGCAGACATCATCCCGAACAGCCGCAGAGAATCTTCAAGATCTTCTCCAAACATCAGCAGCTGGGATTGGTCGACCGTTGCCAACGGATACCAGCGCGTTTGGCAACTGAGGAGGAACTCGCCATGTGTCACAGGTACACACACACACACACACACACAATATACATATCTAAAGGCATTTAAAAGAACAACATATTGATTAAACTTGGATTGTGTGTGTGTGTGTGTGTGTGTGTGTGTGTGTGTGTGTGTGCGTGCGTGTGCTTGTAGTATGCCACACATCAAGCAAATGAAATCCACAGCGGAGATGAAGCCCAGAGATTTGAACAAACTGGGAAACGAGTTCAACTCCATCTACATCAACAACCAGAGCTTCCAGTCCGCTCTGCTGGCTGCTGGGAGCTGCTTCAACGCCGTGGAGACGATAATGACCGGACAGGTAACACACACACACACACACACACACACACACACACACACACACACACAATGTACAATCATCAGTACAAAAGATGAACAACTGTATGGATAAAAAGTTGAAGCCTGTGAAGAGAGCAGGGCTCCAACTAATGATGTGTGTGCGTGTGTGTGTGTGTGTGTGTCTCCAGGTGAGTAACGGCGTGGCAATCGTTCGTCCTCCCGGTCATCACGCAGAGAGAGACTCCCCTTGCGGTTTCTGCTTCTTCAACACGGCGGCACTCGCTGCCCGCTACGCCCAGAAAATCTCCCACAATCCACCGCTGCGAGTCCTCATCCTGGACTGGGACGTTCACCACGGCAACGGGACGCAGCACATGTTCGAAGATGACGACAGGTGAGGAGGAAGATTGAACCAAAACAATATAAACATTTTATAATGATGTGATGTGAAGTGCTGATGGATCGCTGCTTTCTCTCCGTCTCCAGCATCCTCTACATCTCCCTCCATCGCTATGACAACGGGGTGTTTTTCCCGTCGTCAGAGGATGCCGCCCCGGACAAGGTGGGCGTGGCCAAGGGGACGGGGTTCAACGTCAACGTGGCGTGGAGTGGCGGTCGGATGGGCGACCCTGACTACCTCGCTGCCTTCCACCACGTTGTCATGCCAATCGCTACCGAGGTAACAACACACACACACACACACACACACACACACACACACACACACACACACACACACACACACACATTCATTGGCTCTAAGTGACTGAGTCATGTGATTGGCTGGTCGTCTCTCCGTAGTTTAACCCCGGGCTGGTTCTGGTGTCTGCTGGATTCGACGCCGCACGTGGGGATCCGCTGGGTGGATATAATGTGACTCCGGAGGGATACGCTCACCTCACGAACATGCTGATGTCACTGGCGGGGGGGCGAGTTCTGCTTATACTGGAGGTGAGTAATGATGTGAAGTGAAGGAATGTGTATGTAGGAAAGTAAAGCTGCAATGATTGGTTAAATTAAGTCAATCAATTAACAATCAGTAAACCATTTCTCTCTCTCTCTCTCTCTCTCTCTCTCTCTGTCTGTCTGTCTGTCTGTCTGTCTGTCTGTCTGTCTGTCTGTCTGTCTGTCTGTCTGTCTGTCTGTCTGTCTGTCTGTCTGTCTGTCTGTCTGTCTGTCTGTCTGTCTGTCTGTCTGTCTGTCTGTCTCTCTCTCTCTCTCTCTCTCTATGTCTCTCTCTCTCTCTCTCTCTCTCTGTCTCTCTCTCTCTCTCTGTCTGTCTGTCTGTCTGTCTCTCTCTCTCTCTCTCTCTCTATGTCTCTCTCTCTCTCTCTCTCTCTCTCTCTCTCTGTCTCTCTCTCTCTCTCTCTCTCTCTCTCTGTCTGTCTGTCTGTCTGTCTGTCTGTCTGTCTGTCTGTCTGTCTCTCTCTCTGTATGTCTCTCTCTCTGTCTGTCTCTCTCTCTCTCTCTCTGTCTGCAGGGAGGTTACAACTTGTCGTCCATCTCTGACTCCATGGCGATGTGCACCAGCATGTTGCTCGGCGACCCACCTCCCTCCCTGGTGACACCCCTCCCCCCTCCTCACCACAGCGCCGTAGCAACGATCAACGAAGTCATCCGACATCATGCCCCCTACTGGAGGTCGCTGAGGTTAAACAGTCAGTACAGGATTTTATTATTTTATTTGACTGTCTTTTATTTTATTAGATTTTATTTTATTTTTTTAATAACTTCCTGACCTTTCTCTCAGTCCCAGAATCCGTCCGGGCTTCGCTGCCCTCCCCAAAGCATCGTGGGAAACGTCCATCTAAAGGAAAAGGCAGGAGGTCGGATCAGAGCAGCACGGACAAACCACCGCTGCCTCGTTCAGGACAAGAGGTACCAACAATAACACCAACTACTACTTTACCTTCTTTAACCGGAAAACTTAAAATCAGATGATATAAACACAGTAAGGCTCCCTTTAATTGTGTCTCCTCCTCGTTGTTTCAGGCGGACTCCAGTCTGGAGCAGCTAACTCAGGGATTGGCCAGTTTGGACATCACTCAAACTTCTTCCAATCCCGCTTCCACTGCGTCGACCCCGGTGGGCGGGGCCAGACCAAAGGCCCGCCGCAGCGTAGAGAAGGTCGCCTGTGAGAATGAAGTGAAGACGGAGCCGAGTGAAGTGAAGACGGAGCCGAGTGAGGTGAAGACGGAGCCGAGTGAGGTGAAGACGGAGCCGAGTGAGGTGACACCCGAGAAGAGCCAATCAGCAGAGAGCACGCAGCCTCAGGTGAGCGATCAGTCTGATGTGTTGTTACTCCCACAATCCTTTGCATGCTGGTTGTAGTGCAGCTACATGATATGATTTTACTCCAGATGAGCCTTTAAAATCCATAAAAACCCAAATTCATGCGTCCCCATGAACCATGATAGTCAGAAATTGAGCCAGCAGGTGCTTTACGAGGACCTTGAAACTGATAACTTCATTTTTAGTGTCTTTTGTAGTTTACATGTTATATTCTGTCTTCTTATCCTCCAGCCTGTTGCCGTGGCGCCGTCAGAATCTGTTGCCGTTGGAGACGAGGCTGCAGCTGGAGCAGAGGCGGAGCCAGAGCCAGAGGGGGCTTGTGGTTGGACGAAGCCTCAGAGCGCTTTTGAGCTGACGTGTCAAGTTCAGATGGACGGAGTGAGAAAACTTAATCGATATTCAGTTTGATCACTGAGAATAATTGTCTCTGTCTAACGTCTGTCCGTCTCTCTTCAGGCCCCCATGTTCGTGGTGGACCCGCTGTCCTGGTGTCCTCACCTGGATGCAGTGAAGTCGCTCCCTCCCTCCGGTATAGACGTCTTCCAGTCGTGTCATGACTGCGGCTCCGTGGCCGAGAACTGGATCTGTCTTACATGCTACCAGGTGACCCATCTCACCTATTGACAGAGAATCTACAGGCCTTGAAAAGTCTTTAAACATTAAATTCAGTTTCCCCAAAAAAAGTCTTTAAAGGGTTTTAAAGTCTTAAATTTCCTGTCCAAAGGTGTTAAATATATTTTCCCTCTAACAGTTTTTCATGTGTCTTAAATCAACAGTAAGGAGCCCAAAAGAACATTAAATAGGTTTGTCTTGCTGTAATCATTCCTCCTGTTCATACTGACCATTAGAAGATCTCTTCATAATGCATTTACAATCTAAGTGATGGAGGACTAAATCCACAGTCCTTTTTCTGTGTAAAAAATGTATTTTTGATCTGAAGCTAATATGAAGTTTCAGCGTCCAAATGAGTCAAATCTTCATCTTCTATGTTTCAACGTTACAGTGTTTTTAGTACCAAAGTCTCTTTTTGTTACTATACTTCCACCACAGCTCAACAGGAAACACTAAGAGGGAATCTGATGCTAAAAAGACTGTAAATGTGTCAGATATCACTTGATATGACTAACTCACACTGATGAAGCTCAATAGAAGCTGATCAGAGACTTTTAAATGGATTTAGTCCTCCATCACTTTACATTGAAAGCACATTTGAAGGAGATCTTTTAATAGTCAGTATGCACAGGAGGAATGATTACAGAGAGAAAACATCTTTTACTGCTCATATGGACACCTGACTGCTGGTTTAAGACATGCCCCTTTAATAAATCTATCCATATTCTGCTGCTTCTCAGGTCCAGGTCGTATTAATTCAATTAATTATATCATAAAGGGTTATAAACTGCTGTGAACTCCTGATAAAATGTGATATCATAATATTATACACTGTGGCCCGGTTTGATGGTGTTAAATTATAATTTATGCCTGCAGACACTTGTAACGCGTCTCCTCTCCTGTTCTCAGGTGTTCTGTGGGCGGTACGTCAACGAGCACATGGTGATTCACGGTACCGTGTCTGAACACCCGATGGTCCTCAGCTTCTGTGATCTGTCTGCGTGGTGTTACCTGTGTGAGTCGTATGTGCACAACCAGGTAACGACCGTTCATTATTTTCAAAGTGGCACTGTGTTAAGGCCCATTTATGCTCAACGTTAAATACAGATACGGACGGAGCAGTACCACCGGAAACTACTCGATATACGTAGCTCTAGTGAGACGTTTTTTGAGGAAAGGTTGTGTGAGTTGGTTAGAAACTTTAACCCTCCTGTTGTCCTCAAGTCAAGGGAGGAAGGGAGGAAGGAAAGGATAAGGGAAGGGAGGAAGGAGGAAGAAGGAAGGAAAGGAGGAATGAAAGGAGGAAGAAGGAAGGAAAGGAGGGAGGGCAGAAGGAAGGAAAGGAGGAAGAAGGGAGGGAGGGAGGGAAGGAGGAAGGAAGAAAGGAAGGAAGGAAAGAAGGACAGAGGAAATAAGGAATGGAGGAAGGAAAGAAGGAAGGAAGGAAGGAAGGAAGGAAGGAACAGTCAAAACAGACGGGGTCCATTTGACCCGGGAGGACGACAGGAGGGTTAAACATATCGTTTTTGTCTTTTATGTAAGAGGAACATTATCAATATCTCCTCCACAGTCGCCGGAGGAGTTTGTTTTTGACTCGGTGCTGCCCCCTGGTGGATTTATTGGTTAACATCCATGCCAACGTAAAGGACGCATGGAAGCATAAGAGCAGTGACGGTAACATCGTTTGAAAAAGGACGGATATATTTTTGTACGTCCGTTGAGCATAAATGGGCCTTTATATTGTTGGCCAGTGGTCTCCAACCCTGCTCCTGGAGAGCTACTGCCCTGCATGTGTTAGATATCTCTCCACTCTAACACACCTAATTATAGTAATTACCTCGTTATCAAGCCCTTTGACGAGCTTCAGCTGCTTGATAACGAGGTAATTATTAGAATCAGGTGTGTTAGAGTGGAGAGAGATACCTAAAACATGCAGTAGCTCTCTAGGAGACCCCTGCAGTAGGCACATAAACAGTATGCAGCCCATTCTGCTCAGTATTTAACATATTTATCACATCGTTGTCTTCCAGTAAGAGTCAGTTAACCCAGACTGTTTATTTAATTAATAATTAGTTAGTTCACTCTTCATTTTAACTGATATTTGAAACACTTTCATCTTTTTACTTTAATAAATATGTTTTCTCTCCTGTCTCACCTCTTTGTTCAGGTTCTGTTCGAAGCTAAAAACGCTGCTCATTTTGCCAAATTTGGAGAGGAGATCCCTCCGTGGAGCTAAGAGGAGGAAAAGGAGGGAAAGGAGGAAGAGGAGGAAGAGGAGGACGGTGTAAAAAACCTTGAAAGCTGTCTGTTTTTCTTGCTTGTTTTCTGTCTCTCTTCCTTCAGCAGCAGGAGATTGGTTTGGAGACGGTTGTACTGTTGCCATGGATACTGCAGCTAGCAGCAATGGTGCTTTGTGGTTGAATGTAGTTGAATCAGTCGACAACTACGGCATCCCACAACTGCCAAAAAAAGAACAAAAAACCCAAACAAACTCACATGCAAGAACAGAACAAAAAAAACGAAAAATTGTATTTATGTTTTTTTTTTTTTTTAAACTGCGGCTTGGTGCTAATTATCATCGTCATCAGCAGGACATCGGTTCGATTCCCTGACAGTGTGACCAATCACCAGCGGCCTTTGGACGGTTTTTATTTCGGGAAAAAAATTCTGATCAGAAACAAAGTTTATCAGGAAAAGACTCTTTAAATATCGTCAACAGAAGACGAAGAAGAAAAAAGAAGATGAAGAAGAGGAGTCCTGCTTCACCGAGCAAGTTTTAGCATGAGGTCACAGAGAAAAGCCCGCCCACAAACTGCTCGCTGCTACGTCATTTAAAGCACAGCAGAGTGAAGAAGAAAAGCTTGATATATATATATAATACTGGAAACATTGATCGGAGATGTACATAACTCATCTGCAGATTTCTTCACTTGTTTTTTAAGAAAAAAGGACGACAGATTTCGTGGCCAATCTGAAAAAAGCCTGAAAAGTGCCAAAGAAAAAGATCAAACTAAACTCGTAAACAGTTTGTGTTAAACTGCGAGTTTTGGACTGCTAATTGGAAAAAGTTAAAAATCTAAAAAATGTTCAGTTTTCGACATGAATTCAACAGGAAGTCCATTAAGTAAACAAAAAGTTTCCTGTGACGTGATGGAAAAACACCGCAGGTGCGTTTGATTGTCACACCTGCAGGAGGTTGACGCGCGGAGACGTTTCTGCAGCGAGCAGTTGTTTCTCTGTGAGGTGCGTTTTGATTTACAGACTCCGTGAAGGCAGTGTTACCGTGGCGACGAGAGGAGGCCTGTGAGCTGTGCAATATTCTGTTTCTGAACAAACATTTGTTCTCGTTTTCTGTCCATATTTTATTACTATTAAACTTTTATTTGTATGTATGGACTCGTCATCCTTCTTATTAAGTGAGATAATGTTTAATTGATTAATTTGCTGGTCATTTTATTGTTTAACGGTCTATAAATTCATAATATATAATAATAGTAATTATTATTAATAATAGAAAATTACTGTTATAATGTCCCAGAGTCAAAGATGAACCTTCCTTGTATGTAATTTGGGGCATTTCTGCAAAAAAAACAAAAACAAAGAAAAATAACAATAATAAGACAATTATTTGATTGTCAAATTAATATTCTGTTGATCAATTAATCAACTAATTGTTGCAGCACTAGTTCATTAAACAGTGACTCTATCAATTACAATACCAAAGAATGAAATATTAATATTCACACAGCTTATTTGTTTTAAACAGAATATGTTGCTTAAAAAAAGACAATTAATAAATGAATTCAGTTCATACTGACCATTAGAAGATCCCTTCATAAAGCACTTATAATGTAAATGATGGAGGACAAAATCTACAGTCCTGCTGCTGTGCAAAATTGACTCATTTGGACGACTGAAGCTTCATATTAGCTTCAGTCATCCCAATGAGTCAATGAGTTACAGTGTTTTTAGTACCAAAGTCTCTTTTTGTTACTATACTTCAACCACAGCTCAACAGGAAACACTAAGAGGGAATCTGATGCTAAAAAGACTGTAAATGTGTCAGATATCACTTGATATGACTAACTCAGACAGATGAAGCTCAATAGAAGCTGATCATCTACTTTTAAATGACTGTGTGGACTCACTGTGGATTTTGTTCTCCATCACTTTACATTGAAAGCACATTTGAAGGATTTTAATAGTCAGTATGAACAGGAGGAATGATTACAGAGAGGAAAAACCCCTCTTTCACTATTCATATGGACCTGACTGCTGTCCTTTAACCCAGTATGGTTATATATCATATGTTGGTTCAATTTAGTGTATATTTGTTTTTCTGCCTTTGAATCGAGGCTGCAAGGTTAAACAGAGGTTATCATATTTTGAACCTGCGTTTGCTCTCAAAGAGCTGCAGTTCCTCTATCAGCCATCAGGAGGCGCTGTGGTTCATCTGCGACTGAGATGCCCCAACAACAACAACATATTAGAAATCCATAAATCAAACTCTGCTTCTGTTTATCTTAATTTATAAACGTCTAGTCGCTATTATTGTGTCTGTGTGTGTGTTACTGTCAACAGCAGCGTTAATCTCAGTATTTGTAGATCAACATCCGGGCATGTAGAGCTGGAGAAGACCCTCCTCCATCGCTTTATCCCTCCATCCCTCCATCCTCTCCTCCTCCTGCATCCTCTCCTCCTGACACAGACAGACACGCAGACAGGTGTGTCTCCAGCTGCAGGTTTGTTTCTGCTCATTTCGTCTCTATGTGTGTGTGTGTTTCAGTCAGCTGATCGTGTTTATCGGATCAATCCCGTTTGTTTGGTTCAGATTCAATGCGGCGTTTAGTGATGATGATGATGATGATGATGATGACGATGCAACCACAGACAGTAGCTCTGTGTTTATGTTTTTTATTTGTCTTGTTTGTATCCCGACACTTATTGGCTGTTTTGCTCTGATTGATGATTTTTTAAATTGCAAATAGGATAAAAACAATAAGACGAAACGTTTCCTGTCTGCGTCACATTTAAACTGCTTAACTGAGTTTCATTCATTCAAACAGGTTTACATTAAATAAAATAAATAACAGCAGTGGTGGAAAGTAACTAAGTGTGTTTACTCAAGTACTGTACTTAAGTACAATTTTGAGGTACTTGAGTATTTCCATGTGATGCTACTTTCTACATCTCAGAGGGAAATATTGTACTTTCTACTCCACTACATTTATTTGACAGCTTGAGTTACTGTTCAGATGAAAATTAAACACAATGGATAATATAACAAGTAAAAGTACTTAGTATTATGAATTATTATATATTAATAATATCAAAAGTACTATGAACTTGATGTAGTTAAAGTATTGCAGTAAAAGTAGCGGTTTAGTCCCTCTGACTTGACTGATCATTTGAATAATTATTGAAATGAAAGCATGTGAGAAGTTTAGAGGGAAAAATCACTAGGTTTGGTGGAGCTGTTAACAACTCATAGACATCTGAAATGTGAGCCGACTACACACTGCTTTTTGGTTTCATCTTTAACAATGTGTTGTATTTTAAAAGCTTGTTATATTTTCCATTGTGTCAAATCTTCATCTGGAAAGTAACTAAAGCTGTCAAATAAATGTAGTGGAGTAGAAAGTACAATATTTCCCTCTGAGATGTAAAAAAAAATAGCATCATATGGAAAAACGAAAGTAAAGTACCTCAAAATTGTACATGAGTAAATGTACAACTCTCTCTCTCTCTCTCTCTCTCTCTCTCTCTCTCTCTCTCTCTCTCTCTCTCTCTCTCCTCTGCAGTCATGTCAGCGTCTCCCGCCCTCGCTGACCTCTCTCGTCTCTATCAGACTGAGTTTGTCCGCAGCGCTCGGGCGGTCGGTGTCCTCTGGGCCGTCTGCACACTCTGCTTCGCCATCATCCAGGTGGTCGTCCTGGTGCAGCCGTCCTGGATGGGCACTGCCGATACCCGCCACCTGGGGGCAGGACCGGCGCCACCCAGCGGCACCCTGGGACTGTTTGAGGTGAACATGAAACCCCCTCCCCCGAACTGCACGTGCCCAATCATAGCTAAAAAGCAAAAGTGTAACGAATGGATTACACTCATGCAGCATGTCCAGCTAACAAGCAAAGTTACAGGTTACATTAGAAAGCGGATTGATTATGTGGACTCTTCGATGGACACTAGATCAGAGTTTAAAGGACAGGTTCACAATTTTTGAAGTCTTTCTTAAAACAACAGTCAGGAGCCGTACTTCTGTTCTTGCACTTAATATTTTGGGTGCATAAGTAGGTCTAGTAGTGCACTATGAATACCTGGATGATGCATTCAAGTGTGTAACTATGGTCACTTCTCGCCCTTAACGGTCAACATCGCTGCATTACACAAATGTAAATTAGGCATGTGTTCATTGCACCAAACACCACTATACTGTTGTCACATGTAAGCCATCAGTGGGTTTATTGGGATAATTTAAGAGTCAGTAATGATTTGTTGCTGTACACAATAACATTAATGCTGCAGCCATGTTTGATTTGAGACAACACTAACCTGTCGAGATTTAGTATGTGATTTCAGAAACAAAAATTGTGAAACCATCCTTTAATCTGCCAGCCAACATCACTGCTGTTAATGTAATTACTCAGTAACCCTTAAAGTAAGAGACTGAGAACAGAAGCCGTCAACAGCCAACTGGGACTTTACTGAAGATGCAGCAGACACAACAGACACCAACGAACCGGTGACAACAGTAGAACAGCCCCCCAAACCCCGTACATTCAAACATTTTATACTACTGTGTCGCGTGTGGGCGTTATTTGTTTGGTATCAGGTCAACCTAACCCGACATTTCCTGGAAACCTAACAACTTTCTCGTTAGTGTTGGCTTCCTGATCTCCTTTTGGGATATCGATATGGTAAAAACAACTCCTTAAAAGGGTTTGTTGCGACATCGCCAACTGGTACAACTGTTGACCTTTCGTCTCTCTTGTTCTCACATTTTACCATGATGCACACATATCTGCCTCTACACTAACTGCTACACGCCTGGTTAACTCTGTATGTGTGTGTGTTGTCAGGTGTGTCTGGAGTCGGACTGGCCCGTCCCTGACTGTCGTGGTGGTCTGTCCAGTCTGTCCCCGCTGCCGTCCTTCCAGTCTGTGGCGGTGTTGGTGGGCGTGTCTCTGTGGGCAGTGTGGACCAGCGTCCTCTGTCTCTGCCTCTTCAGGTTCTGCAGCGCTGCCACCGTCTACAAGATCTGTGCCTGGCTGCAGCTCACCGCAGGTCAGTTAATACTGCTGGTTCTACTGGTACTCACACTGGGAGAGGGTTCTCACATCAGGTCAGCTAATACAACTGGTACTACTGGTTCTATTAGTACTACTGATGCTTCTGGTGTGACTGATATTACTGGTACTGATGGTATTACTGAGTCCACTGGTACTGCTAGGATTGGACCAGACCCTTGACACCGAGAGGGGTACTCAGCCCACTGCAGGCCAGTTAGTACTACTGGTTTGTAATGCATGAGCTGTTTTTAGTGCTAGTAGTGGTGTTACTGGTATTATTAGTACTGCTGGTACCTCTGGAGCGACTGATATTACTGGTACGGTTGGTACTGATAGCACCACTAATTCTGCTGGTTTTACGTAGCTCGTGCTACTGATACTGACGAAACTCCTGGTAGCACTAGTTCCATTGGTATTACTGGTTATAATGGTACTACTGGTGCTGCTGGTACTGTTGGTGTTACTGGTTTCACCGTTTCTATTAGCTACTGGTGCTGCTGATGCTAGTTGCACTACTGCTAATGTTGGTGCTACTGGTGCTGTCTTTAGTGATACTGGTAGTACAAGTACTGCTGACACTACTGGTACTGTTGGTACTATATTTTTTACTTACTTTATTACCAGTGGTACTTCTGGTGCTGCTGGTTCTGTTGTTTTTCTTTGTTTTGTAAAATACACAGAGGACCAGAAAGCAACCCTCCCTTTTCTCTTTTTTTGTCTTCAGGTTTCTGTCTGGCGTTGGCTTGTCTTCTGTTTCCAGACTCATGGGAGAGTCCAGAGATGAGAGCTCTGTGTGGAGACTCGGTGAGTTTTATAGGATGGGCGGGAGAGCATGAGTATCTCTGTGGACTCAGATGTCAGAGCAGTATATAAATAAAAAGGACTTAGACATGAAAACTCACATCATAAAATAAAGATGTTGTTCGAGGTAAAACAGGGTTTCAACCAGAGAGCATCCTGTTTCAAACATCTAATATCCTGTCTCTACAACCTCCCTGTATGTAGTTGTTCTCCTTATAAAATCAAAGACTTACCGTTAGACAGCTTCAGTTTTTTTACATTTTAAAAACTATATCAACATTTATAGTGAGTTAAGATGAAATGATGTTCACCAAGAGATACATGTACATTTCACTGCAATCCTAAACAGATGGGCAACTGTAAGTCACAAGTTAGAGCCGATGTTTGAGGATGGGTTGAGTCAAATTAAGTCGATATGTTTCAATGTTACAGTGTTTTTAGTGCTCCTTTAGTCCTCCATCACTTCCATTGAAAGCACATTTGAAGGAGATCTTTTAATAGTCAGTAAGAACAGGAGGAAAACCTATTTCTTTGTTCATATGGACATCATGTTCCCGTCTGGTCTAATTGTGTTTTGTGGGTTTTTTGTTGTCTGTTTGCCCTGTTTTCCCTCCATTGTGTCTGTGCTCCTGGCCAGCCTGACTTTTCCCTGCACACCTGTCCTACATCAGCCTTGTCTGCCCCGAGCCTTTGTCACTGTCTGCTCCGCTCTGATTAGTTTCACCTGTCCCTCATTATCCTTCCCTCAATGGTGTAGTTTATGTGTTCCCTGCTGTCTGGGTCAGTTCATCTAGTACCTCTGTGTTTAAAGGTCCAGCCTTTTCTAGAGTGTTATTCTCCTGGTATATTTCATCCCTGCTTTGCCTTCTACTTGTCAGACTCATTTGCCTTATATCCTGACTATCTGTGTACCGAGCTTTACCAGGAAAGATCAAGATTCCTGTTTTCTGTTGATTCCTTTTGCCTGTTACTACATCAGTGGTTACAATGGATATCTGACTTTAAAAATGGTGAACCCATCCTTTAACTCTTTATATTGTTTATCTAATCTATAACAATGCATCTTTTAGAAGCTATTATGCATAAAATATGAGTCTGACAAATAAATAGTAACTGAAGCTGTGAAATAAATGTTGTGGAGTAAAAAGTACAATATTCTTCTCTGAAATGTAGAGCAGTACAAATATAAAGTAGAATAAAATGGAAATAACCTGCAAGTACCTCACAATTATTCTTAAGTACCTGACTTGAGTAAATGTACTTCGTTATCCTCCACTACTGATATTTAGAAAGACTGTTGGTGCTGTATTGATCACGTGATCCTGTGTTGTCCTCCAGGTGGGCAGTTTCTCTGCAGGTAACTGTTCGGTCCACTGGGCTTACATCCTTGCCATCCTGGGCGTGTTGGATGCTGCTATCTTGGCCACGCTGGCCTTCGTCCTCGCCAACAGACAGGACGCTCTGCTGCCACCAGACGCCAAGGATGGTGAGGCATGGGGCGGGGCATCACGAGAGGGGGCGGTAAGGGAAATAGTACTGATAAACAGTTTGATCATGACACTGTTTTTGTTTGTTTGCAGTGACCACAGGTCTGCTGATGTCAGCGTAGAGTCACCAGGTGAGTCTCTTCTCCTTCTCCTTCTTCTGCTTCTTCTTCCCTCTTCTTCCTCCTTTTGTCTTTTTTCATTTTCACACAAATGTTTGACTCTGTTTTCTGTCTTTTTTTCCCCCCTCTTTCTCTACAGTTCTCCTTCCTCCTGATCTCTTTATTCCTCTTCACCAGAGAAGACAAATGATATGGAAACAAAGAAAGGCTGTAATGATATAAACAATATGAAAAAAAACTGAATACTTAAATGTCTTTGCCTGATACCGAGTGTTGTAACTAAAACACCACTGAATGTAGCAGCCAAAAGTTTGGACACACATTCCCTTTCATTCAAATGAGTGTGTCCAAACTTTTGTATGATGATGTGTATTTATTAACATATAGGGTATGTTACTTAAAGAACCATTGGTCTGAATTTTCCAGTAACTTATTTCAAGCTGAGCATCTTCAAAGAAATTTAGACAGAAAATGTAAGTGTTCAACATACAAAGAACTTGATCTGGTCAACTTTAAACTAAATTGGATACGTAAAATCAATCACAACTCTGTCTAATCAGGTTTCTTTCTGTCAGTCACATGATCCAAGAAAGTTCAGTTGAGTTTACTTTTCTGAGTTTGTGAACTCATTACTGGAACCACATCAATTCAGAATATTTAAATGATATCTGAATTTCAATCTAAAGCAATTAAATGTGATTACGTTTCATAATTACATTTTCCTTTGCTCATTATATTAAAATTATTAGAGCCTTTTTTGCTTTCATAAAATGTCAACATGAAGAAGTTGCATCGTTCGTTCCTCCTCTTCACTGTGTGGGAGGAGGAAGAGGAAAGTGAGAGACAATACAGAAATAAAACCAGATGTAAGGAGAGGAGGAAGATGGGGATGGACAGAACTGAAAGGAGAAATAGGGAAAATCTTTGTCTGTCAACATGGCTGCTCTGTACAGCAGAGAATGAAGCGTCTGTTTATGGTGGAAAACATGTTGACATGAAATCTGAGTCTAAAAGGGACTATCTGAGATTTTAGTAAACCATCGTGTTCTGTCTTCTGATGGCCAGGCAGTGGTGGAAAGTAACCAAGTACATTTACTTGAGTATAATTTTGAGGTACTTGATGCTACTTTATACTTCCACTCCATTTCAGAGCAAAATATTATACTTTCTACGTCACTACATTTATTCGACAGCTTTAGTTACTTTTCAGATGATGATTTGACACAATGGATAATATAACAAGCTTTTGATGTCTTACAGTGTATAGTCGGCTCACATTTCAGATGTCTGAGTTGTTAACAGCTCCACCAAATAGTGATTTTTCCCTCTAAACTTCTCACATGCTTTCATTTCAATAAATGTTCAAATGATCCAATATTTCACCAAAAGTCCAAAAACTAAAAAACACATTTGTGTATCAGAACTTAGTTTTTTTTTCTTTCCTCTCCCATTAATCATCTCACCAGCCCTCACATTTATCTGCTGACCCTTTGGAGGGGCCCCACCCCTAGGTTGGGAACTACTGAACTAAACTAGTAGGACCAACCGGCTGACAAAAGGATGGGTTGGGGATTAATTGAAAACTAACAAGCGTCCCATGTTTGTGCTAAGCTAGGCTAACACTGAGATAAAACTGATATCCACCTGAGACAAAAACAGAGAACAGGATTTACTAAAACATCAGATTGCTCTGTTAGCATGACTTTTGACCTTTTTCTTCAGTCTTCCAGTCTGAACAGATGAGCTGTTTGTTGTGTTTTAAGATGACGTTGCCTTGAACTGATCGTCTCTTCTAGTTCAGTGTTCAGTTTAACTGTTAGAAATATTAAAACTAGACTTTATTTTCATAGAGCATGTATAACTGTACATAACTACATTTTATCAGAGTATTTAGAAATATTTTACAAGTTTTTTAATTTATTTAATACAATTTAATAGTGGGAGGTCATATGATGGCATCCATCAAAAACATATATCTCTGTATCTCTAAAGTGTTCCTTCTTTTTATGTGGAGAAAATTCCACTTTTCAAGTAAAACAAGATATTCAGTTCTCCGTCGGGATATCTGAGAAATGTAACGTCACAGATCTAAAAATAAGTCTGTTCTTCTCTTTCATGAAAAGTGAAAGTGTGTGGAGATATGTGGTTAACACAGGTCAGCAGTGAGGATTTTAATTGGTCAAATCAAACTGTCAAAACAACATTAAAACAAGCAAAGAGATTTGTTTTTTGTGTTGAATAAAAACGTTGCTATGGTTACCATCGAGAAGGCTTTTCCGTAATGTGTTCATGTGTTTTTCAAGTCTGTAGAAAGACAGAAGCTGAACATGTGTGTAACAATGTTGTCCTTGATATGTCTCCGTACAGTTGAGCCTCAAAAGAAAAAATATTATTTAAAGCAATTTTGTAGAAAATGTTTGTATGCAGATTATATTGTTTGTATTTACAGAATGTATCCTGCATGTCTGACCTGTTAGTGTCTCAGTATATTCAGACCGTACAGTAACGTCTGCCAGAAACAGTATTTATGTATTCTCGTTTTTGATTGTAATGCTTTTTTTAAACGTGAGAATAAATTAAAGACAAGCAGATGTGGGAAGAAACAGCCTGATGCAGAGTTTTGTGTGAATCACTGAAGGATGACGGAGAGAAAATGCGTCACAGTGACATCAGGAGTCTGTATGACTCATCATCGAACAGTCGATCAGAGACAGAGAAGTAGCTCCTTTTTGTTCAGATCATCAGTCACAGCTGCATGAAAAGCAGTAATGTGGAGAGGATGCTACCTGATCAGGTGAAATCATGTGATCACATAAAAATACCAGTTTAGCTGATCCACAGATGATACTGATGAAATACTGGTGACTGGTCGGTAGTTATGGTTACACCTGTAGTAATGAGGAATTTTCCATAACTTAAGTCATACATTGGGTCAAAACAGGCCTTGAGGTCATTGTAAAGCTGCACCAAATCTTAACCGGTGGATACTGTTTCCCCTTTTGAGGAAAACAGGAGGCACCCTGATAGTGTTGCTATAGCAACCAAGGTCAGAGACGTATTTGTCTGTCTTTCTTTCCTTAAGATGCGAGGATGGTCTGGATCATGTATGCATGGCCTGTCAGGACTCACCATCCTGCATGACTTGTTTTATCCTGCCAGCAAGTGTAAGAGAGGCTTGGTCCTCTGTCTTTTCTACGAAAGCGTTCAGCTGCTCTTATTGGGCAGCCTCAGCAGGATAAGCAGCCAAGGATAGTTGTTTGGAGTGACCAAGTGAGGGTGGGGTCACAATAACTTCACTCTGGCAGAGAAGGGTTGGCAACGTCCTGCATGGCAACAGTCACAGTCCCATCCACTATCCAGCTCCCCAGCCCTAGAAGGAGAGGAGGGGGATGTAACAAACACTGTGTAATATGAATCTGATGTGGGAGGAAATTAAAGCTCATCACTGGTCAGGTCTGTACAGATGGTTGGCATGTGTGCAGGGTCAGGAGAGGATTCCCTGTAGACAACTTCCTCCTATGCAAGACCAGATCAAGCCTTGTGAACCTTAGTGTCCTCCTCCATGTCTGTCTTTTGAGGATGAGCTTCCCAAGCAGAAATACAAATATGATCGCCAGAATTCAAGGCTCAGTGGCAATTCAGGGACAGTTGGTTAACACAGGGGCTCTTCTAGCGTTGTACGAGCTCCAGCTGGCAAAAAAGTTGGGGTAGAAGGGCTCCGACCTTGCTGCTGAGATGCAGTAAATTTCCCTGTTCCTATCTAAGCTGGTGAGGGAGCAGGCAGTGCCAACCGACAGGGTAATGGCCTCCGTCTGCATGGTGAGGCATCATCTCTGGCAGTCCCAGGCTTGGCTGCCTAAACTGCATGTGGTGCCATCTGCCATGTTTGGGCGAGAAGCAAATAAGAAGCTCCAGCTGGCCGAGATGCCCATCAGTGTGCTTGGGAGATGGCAGGGATGCTTCAACAAGGCAGTGAACAGCGATTCTCGACAGCATCACAACCTGGGCCACCCTAGCTGGCTTCAGTGGCTCCAGGTGACCTTAGGGTTTGTTTGGATGCCAACCAAATAGAGTCACACGTAGTTAGCAGAGTGGACAGACTGAGTGATTCCCCTTAGCTATGACAGTTCCAGGAATCCATCTCCCCCACAGTTTCCTCTCAGGACAGCGCCTGTCCTGGGAGACCTTTGGGACTGAACCCTGGGTGGTTTCAGGACTCAGGGTAATTGTTTACATTCTGTGCCCACCTCCCCTGATGAGATGTTCAATAGGCCATCCTTCAAAGTGACTGATTTGCAACGATCGATGGGGAGGATGCATATTTTCAGATCCCAGTATGAGAAGGACGCAGGAGTTACCTCACGTTCACCTTTGATTTCTGGGTCCTCCCATTTAGCATACCCCCCCTCATGTTCACAAGGTGCATGGTGCCTTTATGGCAAGAGGGTCTTTACTTCACATCCTTTACTAGTTAGCCGACTGGCTGGTATGTGCTCGGCAGTGTAGTGCTGCAAGCTGCAGTGCCTTCCCATTCCCTTGAATAGGAAGGTGTGTCGAGGCTTTTGACTGAGCCTGTATGTGACTGGCTGCTGCAGCACTAAGAGCAAGGGCCACTCGTCCCTTGGGCACAAATGCGATGGCACATTAGTGGCCAGAGAGCCTACTGTAAGCCTTCCCTCCCTTTACCCTCCTGTGCCAACTCCTACAGAGAGTCGTGATGAAGGGCACGTGTCCAATGGATGCATGCCATTGGATACATAAATCCGTTGGACACGTGCCCTCAGGGCCACAGACAAGCTGTTTGTGTGTTACAGACTTAACTGTCTCAGACAACCAGCCTCCAAGGCAAGGCTCTCGTCTGCTTTCTTACACAGCCCACGTACATACTGTATAGAATATGAATGTAAGAACACAAAAGGTTATATTCTAACTCAGGCTCTTTGACTGCAGAGACTCTCCCTCCAGCTCCAGGCTGCTCTGAAACATGGTCCAATCAGGGTCAGCTGAAGAGGTTGCTCACGTGTGGTCCTTATATAAAACCATGTGTTGCTAATCAGTGTAAGGCCACCACAGGTTACATCTTCAAGAGCATCCACATCAGCTGCCCCCATATTGGTTATTCTCGGTACATATGGAGTACAGGGACTCTTCTCATATTGAGTTACTTTTGCAGTCGTGTGAAAATAATGCAACTCTGAAGCTTTATATTTTTTCAGGGTTAAAGTTCAAGTTGACAAGACAGTCTATCAGACAAGTCCATTTATTAGCTGTTCTGGGGCTTTCAGTCATTCTCTATGTCCAAATTTGCATTTTTTGAAAGCACTTTATGACTTCAACTTTCAAGCCAACACAAAGTCGGACGCAAAGTCGTTCAACTGACTCTGAGGTGAGATTATTTTTTATTTTTTTACATTTTAAAATGTTTTAAACAGTAACATTAATATTAACATTTAATAAACCATCTGACATCAACAGCTGCTATGGAGTAAAATGTTCACCAGGATGTGTCACAGATTAAAACATTGTTGTTTCATATGTGTGAAAGCTGTTAATATTTTAATATTTGCTGTAGAGAGAAGGACACAGACAGATGACAGTGTGGTGGATACTGACTTTAATTCAGAGTGGGAGATAAATGAGAGATTTT
Source organism: Scomber japonicus (assembly GCF_027409825.1). NCBI lineage: Eukaryota > Metazoa > Chordata > Actinopteri > Scombriformes > Scombridae > Scomber > Scomber japonicus. Next base: position 30,542,289 of record NC_070581.1, on the reverse strand, counting down.
ATTTTGTTTCACCACAGACAGACAGTGATCACACTGACAGAGCTGCTGCACACAAGCTGAAGTACATGAACACAACAGGAACGAGCCAGCCAATCACAGAGCTCATGAGCCGTCGCCATAGTTACCGTCGCTGTCCAACATCTGTCTGACTTTCCCAGAAACAGATACACACTGATGGAGAGAAGCTGGAGTCACTGTGGAGCAGTTTTGTGAGGTAAATCTTTACCAAATTCGGGGAAAGGAAATGTGTAATTTGGTTAAAAGACAGATAAAGTTTATCAGGAAAGAACGGCTCAATTTAAACCCAAATAAATATTATGTCCTTCATTCTTCATATATTTTAAATTTAATATTTTTGCATGTTCTAAGGTCAGTGTTTTTCCAGCCACATGTTGAAGTGCTGTTTCCTGCAGCACAGTGACTACAGCTGTAAAATCTTCCAAATAAATCCAAAATAAGCCTGAAAGTGTTTCAAATTCTGTTTTTGAGTTTTTAATGTGGTTATTTTTAAAGCTCTAATTTCATGGTCTTGTTTTTCATTGGAATTACACTTGTGATGAGTTTAAATTCACTACTTCTTCTGATCAATAATTTGTACCGAATTATATCGTCCTTTCGAGGAGAAATTTTAGGATTTTATAAGGAAACTATACAGACCAGTAAAATAAACCTACCAGCTCTTCACTTCACTCCTCCATCACTTCATCGCTTCATCATATCTCCTCATTTTTTAACAACAAACGACATGATCGGGTACGTTTTCACCAAAAGCAGCAAAAATAAAATAAAATACAGAAACAAAACAATTAAAAACCTGAAAGACAATGACAAAATACACCACCTCCTCATCTCTCCCTCACCTGTTCACCCTTCATTCCTCTCCTCCTCTCCTCCTCTTGTCTACTCCTCTCTCCTCCTCCTGTTCTTACTCCCTCATGTACTCTAAAATCTGATCAATCAGTATTTGGGGGTCGTAGTTTTGGGCGGCTCTCCTCCGACGCCTACGACTCCCATGATTCAGTTCTTCCATTGCGGCGGTTGTCATGGTATCGATGCGTTTGATCCTCTGCAGCCCGGCGGCAGGGTGGAGCCTCTCTTCCTCTTCTTCCTGCTCCTCTTCCAACCTCTTCACCCTGAGCAGAGGGGGGTCGTTGCTTGGCGACGGAGGGGCCACGTCGTCAAGGGAACGTCGGGTTCTTCTGTGGGCGGGGCTAGCGGGTTCGACTGGTGTGATTGACAGGTCTCTCTTCATTCTGCGACCGGAGGAGATCACCTGGGCGTTGTCAGGGCCGATGCTGGACATTATCCTAGCAACCATACGTCTGAAATTAAGAAGACACACGTAGATTGCTGTAAGTGGTCCTGTTTCTTTATGTGAAGACTACATTTCCCATCAACCCACTGCCTGAAGAAGTATTAGACTCCCTTAATGTCTCCAAACAAATATGCTACTGATTAATTGATGATAAGATTCTTCATAAAGCAGATTTTTGAAAATTAAATCTTAAAAGTATATTGGATGATTTAGGCCACTGCAGGAAAGAAAATTGAGATTTCAAGATATCTTTATATATCAAATTTTAAAAAACTAAGTCCAGAATAATCAAAACATATCCAGAAAAGTTGTGTCCTGTCAATAAAAGTTGTAACATGTCCAGAAAAAAAGTTGTGAGAGGTCCTGAAAGTCATAATATGGTGGGAATGAAAAGTTGTAATAGGTAAAAAAAAAAAAAAAAAAAAAAACATTGAGAAAAAATGTTGTTTATGTGCCACATAAACACATAAAAGCCAAAACTAGGTGTTATATGGGGCTAAAAACGCTGCAGAGTTGGTCATAAATCTGAGTTCACCCTCCAGACAGACTTTACCATCTGCTGTTATATAAGATAATAACACTGATTAGTTTAACTTCCGTATCGACCTTCAGTGTCTCAGTTAATGATTGATCACCTCAGAGTGTCCTGGTCTCTGTTCAGTCCGGATGAAACTCGCCCCGCCTGCTGAAGTCTCTCCTGTCTCGCTCTCTCCAGCAGAGCCTGAGCCACCTGAGGCTCCATCCTGCCAATCACAGGTCAGAGCTTCAGTTATTTACAATTACTGAAAAACCTCAAGAGATTCAATAAGAGGGATTAAATGGATTCACATTCTATGAAATATTATCAAACCTGAACCTTGACTACCCCGCTCACCTGTCTAGCAGAGCCTGAGCCAGCTGGGGCTCCAGGAGGCCCCACCAGGCCGCCGGGGGTCTCCCCATGCTCATCCCCCGCCCCGTCTCATCGTAGTCTGGGGGAGCCGCGCCCTGGAAGTCCTCTGGTGGCCCCTCATCGTCCTCCACATCGTCCTCCTCCTCGATCACTTCCACGTCTCCTGGACCGACCAATCCTGCGCTTTCTGCCTCGTTCAGTAGGCGGAGCAGAGAGGCCAGGTAGGCTGTGGAGACATTTGATTGGTTCGTTAGTGGAGTTTAGTCATTAATTGTTTAATATCTTAAAAACAAATGTTAATGTCATCTTTATTTATATAGTACATTTAAAACAGCCAATGGCCTACCAAAGTGCTTTACAGTTAAATAATGTGTTAATACATGGGTTGATTATTTGTGATGTATTCATAATGAAATAATTCACAGAGAAGATTTTAAAGTTCAGAAAAACACAACCAAAAAAAATTCCCACAATATTTCACAAATAAAGACAAAAATATTTCAAGGAAGATTTCAGCAAAATAGTCAGGATACTATGTAAGTAGTTGAAATATTTAAACGGATGTTATTATTATATTTTGAGAAGAAAGTAATATTTAAATGCTTTAAGTGAAATTTAATAACTTCAGACAAAAAATGACAGATTAGTGCAAGAAGAGTTTCACAATATAGTTAGAAAAAATAAAAGTTGAAATTTATCAGAAATTGAAAATTTTGTGAAAAAGTAGTGATCTTTTAATTTTAAAAGATGTTAAAAGATGTTATGTTGAGAGACAATATTTGAAACTGAGAAAAAATATCGTAATATGTGAAAAACAATATACAAAGGCTTTGAAAAGATTCAACATTCACAGGAAAAAAAGGTTTTGTAGTAATGTCAAGAAGAAATGTAAGTATTTTTGTTGAGAAAATGCCGGACAGGATTATTTGTGTGTAAACAGACCAACCTGCTCGCTGCTCCTCTTCCTGCTCCCGCCTCTGGTCTCTCTCCACCAGTCGCTGCAGAGCCTGGTCCAAGCCCCTCCCCCTCCAGTCATCAGTCTGGTAGTACAGGTCGTTGGCTCTGCCTCCTCCCTGTGTGGCAGGATATGACATCATCTGGTCTTCATAGGGCACCAGGTTACGGACGTCCCTGCGCTGACGTCTGGCTTCGCCCACCGAGATATCCAGGCCACGGCCACCACCACGACCTGCAGGGAGAGACTGAGCGATAGAGAGACACGCGTTACCTGGGAGGAAGAGTAATAACCCAGGTGTATTGAGGTATGTCCGAATTTTTTTAAGTTTTAAGGTAAATGTAAAAACTACAGTCCCCACAGCAAGGCAAAAGTTAAGACATGTAATTTTCCTTCTTTGTTTCCTTCATAGAGGTCTGTTCAGAAACACATTTCTCTTGTTCCAGTTCTCAAAAGTGTTAATTTCTGCACAAAAACAGAATCTTTATCTGATGCTATGCAGACGACACAATGCTCTACGTCTCTACTTTATCTGATGATCTGAACCCTCTATTTACTAATGAAGAGACCCTGCAGGCGACACCATTCTCTAACTCCATATCTTATCTTGAAAGTGCCTTTAATTTATCTTCTCACCCAATCAGAGAACAGATACTCTGCAGCTTTACACAGCCTTATACCCACAATGCATCTGCTCAGGCTAACCTATAGTCACCCAATTGGCTGTCCATATTAACTATTAAAAAGTCTCCTTCAAATGTGCTTTCAATGGAAGTGTTGGAGGACAAACTCCACAGTGTGTCCACCCAGACTGTTAAAAGTAGATGATCAGCTTCTATTGAGCTTCATCAGTGTGAGTTAGTCATATCAAGTGATATCTGACACATTTACAGTCTTTATAGCATCAGATTCCCTCTTAGTGTTTCCTGTTGAGCTGTGGTGGAAGTATAGTAACAAAAAGAGGAACTTTAGCACTAAAAACACTGTAACGTTGAAAGAAATCTACTGTTGGGTTAATACCTTCATCCACACATTTATACACATCATCTGAACTGCATCATTGCTCCATGTCATAATTATTGCGGCCACCAGATGGCATCTGTCACTCACACATGTCGTTTCTGGGCGACTGACATTACGATTTGTTGTGTAGTCTTCTGTATAGTGTTTAATACATAGTCCACACATTTCATCCATCTTCTTCTTTAATACTTCTTTTATTTGCTCCATAAATCATTTCCCTCCATTTTGAAATTTGCTGTCACATTTTTCAGTGAGCTTTGAATGTTTTGATATTCTTCTTATTGTTGTTCATATTATTATGACCCAATCATCTATACAATGCTGTATGATGAAGTGCAATATTATTAATAATAATATTTTTTTCTATACAGGTGCAATTAATCTACTTCTACAAAAGTGCAATACAAGCAGCATCTGTCTATGTTTTTGTTGGTACAGAGTACTGTGTATCTATGTTTGAACTTTATAGCTCACTATATAGCTGTATAATGGCAATAAACTATTCTAATCTATTCTATTGTTATTTCCTGCTGAACACAGACTCTCCCAAAACAGATGGAGCAGACAGAGACAGCAGACGCACAAGTGAGCACCACTCTATTTGAAATAAGATCTGAATGAGGCTTTAAATTCGCAAGATAACAGGCATTAAGAAGCATCATGACGTCATCGCCCTCGGATAAAAGAAAGTCTAAATTTATTTCCGCAGGCGAACGAGGTGAAGAGGAAGAGCAGAGGATTTATTCAGTATCCACTGTCTTCACCTCCCACTCATCATCACTGCACTTCCTGTGAGTCACAGCTGAGTCACACATACACACACACACACATACACACACACTGCAGTCTTCTGTCCTGATATGATGAATAAAGTTTCATCTTGTTGAATGTTGCGGCGAGCGTTTCTCATCCTGGCCACGGATTATTTATTGGGCTAGACACTCCACTCTGCAGTAAAATCTTAACACAGGTGTCTAACTCCGCTGCATAAGTGGAGAACTGGCTGATGCATATGTGACAGTAACTTAATGTTCAGCTTCCACTCTCCTGCTGTCAGTCTTTCCTCCAAATGATAGAGATTTATATTCAGACAGTAGAATATCAGTGAGGTCTGCCACATACTTCAGGTAGTTATATATATCCTCCCCTCCTCGGGTCGATGAGTCCAGTATTTATAGCGTCTGATATTTGGTGAGTCATGCTTTCTGTTTTCCGGTTCATTAACTTTCCTATGGAGCCAATCGAAAGCATACATCATACTTTACCCTCAGAGGCATCTGAGGGCTGGTGAGATGATTAATGGGAGAGGAAAGATAGATGAAAAAACAAAGTTCGGATACACAAATCTTTTTTCAGTTTCTTTGATTTTTGCTGAAATATTGGATCATTTGAACATTTATTGAAATGAAAGCATGTGAGAAGTTTAGAGGGAAAAATCAGTATTTGGTGGAGCTGTTAACAACTCATAGACATCTGAAATGTGAGCTGACTACACACTGCTTTTTGGTTTCATCTTTAACAATGTGTTGTATTTTAAAAGCTTGTTATATTATCCATGGTGTCAAATCTTCATCTGAAAGGGAGCAAAAGTTGTTAGATAAATGCAGTGGATGAGCATCTAAAGCTGGACCATGAAGCTCTGTGGCTGAACTGAACAAAAAACGCATCAATTTGTTGTGTTAGTAACTACATTTCCCATGAGTCTTAGTTTTGGCTGCAGCTTTCTCACTGTGTGAAATGAATGCAGCTCTCAGCTAAAGAGTTTACACTCCATTAAACTTGTGTGTGTGTGTGTGTGTGTGTGTGTGTGTGTGTGTGTGTGTGTGTGTGGTGTTTTATGAGGCTGCTGTCAGTGTCCAGGGGGATGTGCTGTTGCCATGGTAGCGTATTGAGCTGGTCTGTTCCTGCCTACACTAATTTGATTGGTCGTCTGCGTGTTTGTGTGTGTGCACGTGCGCGTGTGTGTGTGCACGTGTGAGTGAGCGGTGTGTTTGTTCATTTTTGGGAGGACCAATTAGAGTCATAAACCATCACTGTGACATTATGGCCGGTCTTCACTCCTGTTTGAAGGCTCAGACTTGGTTTGGGAGTTAAAGGGGACATTATTATGTTTTTAGTGATTTTCTGATGACCTCAGAAGCAGAAGTGAGTGGGCTCCTCACATGGGGGGGTCTTAAAGAGACAGGTGATAACACAGTGAAATGTGATAGTCCAGTCCTGCTAGTCCAGTGATATAGAGTCTCTGTTTTCCTCATAGAGTTCAGACGGTTAGGACAAGGACTATCAGCGGTGACTTTCATTTTTAAAATTATTTTTTAACCTTTTGCGAACGTTTGAAAAGGATGTTCAGATAACAGCCATTCAACGTCTCAATGTTTGCTGGGGAGGGGCTGCATACAGGTCCGGTATAAGATAAATAAATTAGTTTTTCACTGTAAATCATGCAAACACGTTCCAGTAGAACCCCAGAATATAAAAATAGAGCTTGAAATGTGCAGAATATGTCCTCTTTAACGTCACGATAAGGGTAAGTTTCATTTTAGGGTCCTGGGGGAGTTTTGTATTACGTCAAAGAGGGTCCTCACAAGTATAGAAACATGAATGTGTGTTGAGAAGGCAACAAGGGATTGATGTCAGTGTGAAGGAGAGAAAGAAGGATAAGGAGAGAGATAAAAAGACATTATTGATCGATCACAGTGAATCCTGACTGAAGCTTTAGGCTTTTCAGATTTTTATCAAACACGCCTTTGCATGTCTGTACTTCTGAGGACCACCTGGTCAATAAGGTCGACTTCTTCATCTTATAGGAGTATGGCATTTACAGGCAGTCAATAGTAGCCTTGAATGGACGTAGTGAAGCATGATGACACTCATTGATTTGTCTTCCTAATGCTAGCTTATTGGGAACACTGAGCATTGCACACTTATGCTAATGTTTGCTACTTAAGCTAAATAGAGCTAATAGGGCAAGTATTATAAACATTAAACCTAATGAAATATTATCACAATAAGAGTGTTTTTGTTTCTCCATTTCCACTCCCCTACTCTCTCCCCACTATTCCCATTTGCTGTTATTCAGTTTCCTGTGTTATTTAACCATCTACTGTGACACTAACCTTAAAAATAAATGCAGCTTGGCAGGGGATGGTTGCTGTTGTGGGAGTACGAGGCATGTAATTTACATTTTTAAACACACACATGCAGTCTGAAAAATGGATTAGTAGTCTGAACAATGAGTCAGTGGTCTGAACAGTGAGTCAGTAGTCTGAAAAATGGATTAGTAGTCTGAACAATGAGTCAGTAGTCTGAACAGAGGATTAGTAGTCTGAACAGTGAGTCAGTAGTCTGAACAGTGAGTCAGTAGTCTGAACAGTGAGTCAGTAGTCTGAACGGTGAGTCAGTTGTCTGGACAGAGAGTCAGTCGTCTGAATAGTGAGTCAGTAGTCTGAACAGTGAGTCAGTGGTTTCAACAGTGAGTCTGTAGTCTGAACAGTGAGTCAGTAGTCTGAACAGTGAGTCAGTAGTCTGAACAGTGAGTCAGTAGTCTGAACGGTGAGTCAGTGGTTTCAACAGTGAGTCAGTAGTCTGAACGGTGAGTCAGTTGTCTGGACAGAGAGTCAGTAGTCTGAACAATGAGTCGGTAGTCTGAACGGTGAGTTTGCAGTCTGAACGGTGAGTCAGTGGTCTGAACAGTGAGTCAGTAGTCTGAACAGTGAGTCAGTAGTCTGAACAGTGAGTCAGTAGTCTGAACAGTGAGTCAGTAGTCTGAACAGTGAGTCAGTAGTCTGAACAATGAGTCGGTAGTCTGAACGGTGAGTTTGCAGTCTGAACGGTGAGTCAGTGGTCTGAACAGTGAGTCAGTAGTCTGAACAGTGAGTCAGTAGTCTGAACGGTGAGTCAGTAGTCTGAACAGTGAGTCAGTAGTCTGAACAGTGAGTCAGTAGTCTGAACAATGAGTCGGTAGTCTGAACGGTGAGTTTGCAGTCTGAACGGTGAGTCAGTGGTCTGAACAGTGAGTCAGTAGTCTGAACAGTGAGTCAGTAGTCTGAACGGTGAGTCAGTAGTCTGAACGGTGAGTCAGTAGTCTGAACAGTGAGTCAGTAGTCTGAACAGTGAGTCAGTAGTCTGAACGGTGAGTCAGTGGTCTGAACAGTGAGTCAGTAGTCTGAACAGTGAGTCAGTAGTCTGAACGGTGAGTGAGTAGTCTGAACAGTGAGTGAGTAGTCTGAACAGTGAGTCAGTAGTCTGAACAGTGAGTCAGTAGTCTGAACGGTGAGTTTGCAGTCTGAACAGTGAGTCAGTAGTCTGAACGGTGGGTCAGTAGTCTGAACGGTGAGTCAGTAGTCTGAACAGTGAGTCAGTAGTCTGAACAGTGAGTCAGTAGTCTGAACGGTGAGTCAGTTGTCTGAACAGTGAGTCAGTAGTCTGAACTGTGGGTCAGTGGTTTCAACAGTGAGTCAGTAGTCTGAACCGTGAGTCAGTAGTCTGAACAGTGGATTAGTAGTCTGAACAGTGAGTCAGTAGTCTGAACAGTGAGTCAGTAGTCTGAACGGTGAGTCAGTAGTCTGAACGGTGAGTCAGTAGTCTGAACAGTGAGTCAGTGGTCTGAATAGTGGGTCAGTAGTCTGAACGGTGAGTCAGTAGTCTGAACAGTGAGTCAGTAGTCTAAAAATTGAGTCCGGAGTCTGAACGGTGAGTCAGGAGTTTCAAAAGTGAGTCAACAGTCTGGACAGCCAATTAGTGGTCTGAAAAGTTAGTCTGGAGTTTCAACAGTGAGTCAGCAGTCTGAAAAGTGAATTAGTGGTCTGAAAAGTGGATTAGTGGCCTGAAAAGTGAGTCTGAACAGCAACAACTATAATATAATAATGATCATATTACTAACAGCGTGACTGTAGAAGAAGAGGACTGTATGATGATGATGATGATGATGATGATGATGATAGTGGAGGTGGTGATGAGGCAGCTCCATAGAAGTCATTAACCAGCAGGCTGTTTTTTAAATCATTATTATTTCTTCTTCTCCTCGCTGTGAGCTGCCGACTCTTCAACTCAACAGTTATGAGATTCAGTCTTGCGGAAAATGGAAGCAGGTTTAATTTCCTGCTGAAGTGTTTTTGTGTTTGTCAGAGATAAAGAGAAAAAGTCAACAGCTGCTGCACACAGACACAGACACACAGACACACAGACACAAACACTGTGATTTATGACACTAATATCGCCTCAAACTGCATCAGTTCAGATTTATGCTGCAGAGCTTTCAGTAGCAGGAGGTTTATACTCAGACATCAGCAGGTCTGAGATGATGGAGAGGAGGAGGAGGAGGAGGAAGGAGCTAATGAGTCCACAGAGGAGCATAACTCTGACTTGCTGCAGACATTAGAGCTCTGCACAGATATATATACCTATCCTGGGGGCTGTATCCGAAATCCGAAATGTCTCACTGTGAGAAATTTTTATCGAGCAAAAGAAGATGAAGCCCTCAAATGTTAAATGTTGTCTGAAAACAAGCAGCTGTTGTAAGTTTATCTGATTAAAATACATTTTGATAATAGATAAGTTATTATTTAAATCATCACATATCAACCCTCCTGTCGTCCTCCCGGGTCAAATTGACCCCGTCTCTTTTGACTGTTCCTTCTTTCCTTCCTTCTTCCCCTCCTCCCCTCTTTCTTTGCTCCCTCCTCCTTCCTTCCTTCCTCCTTTCCTTCCTTCGTTCCTTTCTTCCTTCCTCCTTTCCTCCCTCCCTCCCTCCTCACTCCTTTCTTTCCTTCC
>NC_070581.1:30519832-30527332 GCF_027409825.1 Scomber japonicus | reverse complement strand
TTTTATACATTTGTACTTTTATTCATACGTCCATTTGTACAGAAGTTTGTTCATGTATTCATTTAGTCACAAAATAGTGATTTAATTATTATTATTTTCATCCTATAATCATTCATTCATTCATTCTTGGTAATTTACTAATTTCATGTCAGTAGCTCCTCATTCATCCTTTCATTCATCCGCTCACTCCTTCACTCGCTCTCTAAACGTAACGAACGGACACAGAGTCAGACGAGTTTGTTGTTTATTGAAACTTTCCACTGAATTAACACAGCAGGGGGGGGGGATGGGCAGAGGGAGGGGGAGGGGGGGGGGACGTCTCCATAGCAACAAGTCACACACACACACATACACACACACACACACACACACACACATTATCATCATTATCATCATCACCATCACCACTGTCAACACCGTCGCCATGGTTACTGATGCTGAGTTAGAATACCGTCACACAGGAAGTTACGTCACAGAGAGCCAGAAGGAGAGTCACGAGAAGAACAACAAGAAGAAGATGATGAACAACAGAGAGAGGAGGAAAAGAGAGGAGGAGGAGGAAGAGAAGAAGAAGTGATGATGAATAGATAGAAGAGAGATGAAGGAGAAGAAAGAGAAAATTGAAAGAAAAGAAGAAGGATTTTAAAAAATTGAGAGAATTATTGAAGAGATGTGGACAGATAATGAAAGTGAACACACACACATTCACATTCACATTCTCACGCACACACACACACACACACACACACACACACACACACACACACACACACACAGGAGAACAGGAAGTAGAGTCACACTGATCATCAGTTTACTGTACAACACGAGCAGAAAACACGTCACCATGCGGAGGAAGATACCAACGCTAAAAACAGCTTTCACTTTCCAAAGAAACAAACAAAGAAACAAAAAAAAACAAAAAAACAACCCAAGAAGAAGAAGAAGAAGAAGAAGCATCAAGTTTGTTTTTTTCTTTTGTCCCTTTTTCCCCCTTTTACAAAAGCAGCTCACACCTGCTGCTGCTGCTGCTGCTGCTGATTGGCCGAGAGAGCCGAGGAGAAGACAAATAAAAATAAAAAACAGCAACACTCTTCGGCCAACAGGAAATGTCCGTCTGAAGATTTTATTCATCTGGTTTTAAAGAGGCAAGGAAGGTTAAAATTTAAGGTGGTATGACACATAGGAAGCTTCCCTTTTTAAGGTGTCTCTGAATTACTTAGTGTGATGTAATAATGATGATGTTAGCTGGTTTCTGTTTGGTAGCGGGGTTCAATCAAAAATGAGGTATAGTTTCTTTAAATGAGGCGTATTGACCATAATTTCCAAGTAATATGTGTAAAATCTGCGGTAGTGAGAAGCTGGCTGTTTTTTTTTTAAAATGTGCTTTTTCAATTGGTGCATTAAAAAAGTCATAATATTGCAAATTAAAAGCAAAATGTGACAGAAACAGATTTTTTTTTGCCCCCCACTAGAAACCAAAACCAAAAGACACCAAAGGTAAAACTCTCTTCCTCTGCCTCTCTACTACAGTTTCCTGTAATGGGGTACCAACTGGTTAAACTGGTTTGAAATACACTTAGTGACCTCTTTTATTAGGAACACCTGTGTAATCTAATTCAATCCAATTCAACAGCTCTGCTATAAAAATCTATATTTATCTAGTTTATTTATTTCTAGTTTTTGCTGACGTCGTCAAAAAGGTGATAATTCTGCTTTATGTTAATTATTGGGGTGGTAGAGGGTTAGGGTGCATTATATCTAATGGTGTTCCTAATATTTTGCCCCCCTCATGTAGGCCTATGTAAATGCCCGAGCATCTCTGCGTCGAGAGGAGCCAGATGAGGTGGCTCGGGCATCTAATCAGGATGCCTCCCGGACGCCTCCCTGGTGAGGTGTTCAGGGCACGTCCCACCGGTAGGAGACCCCGAGGAAGACCCAGGACACGCTGGAGAGACTATGTCCGTCGGCTGGCCTGGGAACGCCTCGGGGTCCCCCGGGAAGAGCTGGACGAAGTGGCTGGGGAGAGGGAAGACTGGGCTTCCCTGCTTAGGCTGCTGCCCCCGCGACCCCACCCCGGATAAGCGGAAGAGGACGGTACAGTACGGTATGTATGTAAATGAAGTGGGCAAAACATTAGGAACACTATTCAATATAACGCGCCACCGCCAACACGCACTATGACCTCAATAATTAACATAAAGTAAAATGAATCACCTCATATTGAAGTTTAGGAAACCTCAGATTCAGATGCACTAATCATTCAGACGGACATTTGTGCGTCAATGTCTCCTCGCCGTCACCGAGAGGAGCGACAGGAATGTAACAGACAGCAGAAGAAGAAGAAGAAGAAGAAGCTCCAGCTGAGCCCGTTTATAATCAAACACACACACAAACAGTGCAAAAAACCGAAAAAACGACGAGGGGAGCCATTTCCGGTTCCAGTTTCCAGCCGGCGTCACCATGAAGCGAAGGGGAGGGGAATCCACACTGGGGTTTTTTTTTTTTTTTTAACTATTACGTCACGTCTCCAGAATGACATCACTTCCTGCGTTGATATTTACATGCAGCAAGACAAATAGCAAACAGCCTGGGAAGGTGACGCTGGGTGTGGTGGACGCACGTTTGTCAAGTTTCAATTCAAAGTTTGAGTCTGGTTTGGATCTGATTTGTCTTGAACCCAGTCTGAACGGCTTCATGGTGGTGGGCCGATGGGAATCTGGTCTGCTAATTGGTGGGGGGTGGGGCTGGGGGGGGGGCAAGGGGGCATATCAAGGTGGGCAGGGGGCAGATCATTAGGTTCAATAGGAAACATGAAGAAACAGTTCAGTCTATATTATATATATCTGTTCAAAGTGATATCTATACAACACAAACATACATTCTCTCCACATATTATGTATTTTAATATGAATAACTCTTATCGCCACTTGATTCAGAAGTTTGTCTTTTTCGTCAGCATTGTTTAATTGTTCTTTGATCTTTTGGTGCTTTGTTCAAGTTGTGGATTTATTATTTATAACTCTTTTTTTTAAAATCATTTACACATCAATTCATTATAGTCAACATCTAAACTTTTCACCCCCTCCCTCCCTCCCTCCCTCTTACAACTTTCTTTCCCCTCTTCCCAAAAAACCTCCCACCCCACCCCCACCCCCCCGTTAACTTCGGTTAACTTTGCAGACAGACAGGAGTGTTGCATTGTGGGTAGGTTGCAGGCGACCCACTGTTGATTCACTCCGACGTTTTCTGTGAAAGAAAAATGACAGAAAAGTGATGAAAAATGAATCCTGAAATTATGTTTTTCAGACCTTCCTACTTCCTTCCCTTCCTTCTTCCTCCCTCCCCCACTCCTTTCCTCCCTTCCTCTCTCCTTTCCTTCCTTCTTCCTCCCTCCCTCACTCCTTTCCTTCCTTCTTCCTCCCTTCCTCTCTCCTTTCCTTCCTTCTTCCTCCCTCCCTCACTCCTTTCCTTCCTTCTTCCTCCCTCCCTCACTCCTTTCCTTCCTTCTTCCTCCCTCCCTCACTCCTTTCCTTCCTTCTTCCTCCCTCCCTCACTCCTTTCCTTCCTTCTTCCTCCCTCCCTCACTCCTTTCCTCCCTTCTTCCTCCCTCCCTTACTCCTTTCCTCCCTTCTTCCTCCCTCCCTCACTCCTTTCCTCCCTCCCGCACTCATTTCCTTCCTTCTTCCTCCCTCCCTCACTCCTTTCCTTCCTTCTTCCTCCCTCCCTCACTCCTTTCCTTCCTTCTTCCTCCCTCCCTCACTCCTTTCCTCCCTTCTTCCTCCCTCCCTTACTCCTTTCCTCCCTTCTTCCTCCCTCCCTCACTCCTTTCCTCCCTTCTTCCTCCCTCCCTCACTCCTTTCCTCCCTTCTTCCTCCCTCCCTCACTCCTTTCCTTCCTTCTTCCTCCCTCCCTCACTCATTTCCTTCCTTCTTCCTCCCCATTTCTTCCTTCCTTCCTTCCTTCTGTCCTTCCTTTTCCTTCCTTCCTTTTCAGACATTTTCTCAAAGAAGGAAAATTTCAGTTACTTCTATTTTGCTATTTTTTGGGGGTTGTTGTCAGTGAATCCCAACACTTCCTACAGAAGACCGACCTCTAAAAAGGAGAAGAAAGTCCGCACACTGTAGCTACCAATGCAGGTATAGTTTAATGGCTTATTAAGAGTGACGTTTCGAGCCTGTCTGAAGAAGAGCAAGACGCTCTTCTAAGACAACGTTATTCTAAGTTTATTGGCACCACAGGATCAAGTTATTGGTTAATTTTGTCCTGATGGGGACACTAGAGCAGGGGCGTCAAACATGCGGCCCGTGGGCCAGAACTGGCCCGCCAAGGGGTCCAATCCGGCCCCCTTTTCTTCCTGTCTTCCTTCCTTCCTGTGCTTTTTTCCTTTTTTCCTGTCTTTTTTATTCCTTCCTTCCTTCCTTACATTTTTCTGTCCTGTCTTCTTTTCTTCTTTTTTCAATCCACCTGTCTTTCTTCCCTTTCTTCCATCTTTCCTTCCATCTTGTTAATAATCTGGCCCACATCAGATCAAATTGGGCTGTATGTGGCCCTTGAATGAAAACGAGTTTGACACTGCTGCACTAGAGGAATATCGGGCTTGACAGATTTATCCTATGGGGCTTTTTAGAAGTCCTGCACCAGTTAAACACTTATAGGCTGTTGTTAGCTTATATATTTGTGTTAGTCAATAATTCTCATGTACAGCATGAGACTCAACCTCCTCCTCCTCAATCCTCCTTTCCTACACTGTCTATGTCTCTCAGCTCCAAGCTCATCTTTCCAATTGAAGATCTTTAAAAAGGCCTCACAAATATAGTTTCATGGTAAATAAAGGCTCAGTCATTTCCTGGTGGTCACTGTAGTGTTTAACAAACAAACAGGAGGAAAGAGTGTGTATTTGTTTGAGACTAATTTCAGCGATGGATGAATCCACATTTGGTACTCCACTGAGTATTTCTGGCACCAGATCGGTGTGTGTGGGATTGAGTCAAAATAAACTACAGTGTGTTTGCTCATGGTGATGAAGCAACATTTCCCAGTGCAGCAGTGTGGCTCGTTCAGAGGTCCACACCACAGAAGAAGATGATATATCATAATACTGGTTAGCAGATAAATTAGTTGTTGGTTTATCTCTTTGAAAGTGTTCAATTATTTAGTTCATTTTCATCAAATGTAATAGACCAATCAGGCAGTGACGCTGACTTCACTTCCTGTGTGACTCACCAGCTTTCTGTCAGTTCACATCTGATTGGAGAAGGAGGTAGGCGCCCCCTGCTGGCCGTAGCCCTGACCATACTCTGCATCCTGGAGGAAACACAACGGCAAACAACATGGCATGATGACTACCGTATGTAACTATCTGTGTGGTGTGTTATTCCAGCAGTCAGTATACAGGAAGTTATTATCTGACCTTTTTTTACAGGAATAGAAAATTATACAAGCCAAATGTCAGCAACAAATGTCAAAAGTCAAATTGTGAGTGTAGGAAGCAGTGAAACTTTTTTTGTCATTAAGCTGTTCCTGGAGCTGTCCCACTATTGTCCCTATTTTTACACATTTGTTTCAAGATTTATTTTTCAGTTCACTTGACTGCACCTTTCCCTGCTGTCACATGGTCGATTAGGTTAGCTCATCTAGCATTAGAGCTAACAAGCCTCTCCACTGGCTCTTTTTACCATCTTACAGGATAAGTAATGTTAGTGTAGTTAGCATAGCTAGCCAAGGAAGCATTTGGTTGTCTTCTTCTGTCACATTACCCTCACTTGGCATGTCTTAATAGTGCCTCAAGAGTGCCTCATGTGAGTTTGTTGCATGTAACATTGTGCCTAAGATTGTGAACAAGAGGCCTAAGATGCCTGTGCAGTGAGCTTTGGTAGTTTGGTTTGGAAACTCAACAAGAACCCTGTAAAGAAGAGGTAGGCCTTTTCTATTTGACCCCCTTAAGAAAGACTGGATCCTCAAGAAAACAAGAAAACACACTCTTTCAATGTCTTTGAAGACCTTTGAAACATTTAGTTCCTCCTTGAGAATCCCTGGAACTGCATAAGAAACCTCTTTAATAGCTACTAAAAGTTCCTCAAGAACCCATTGAACCAAGATAACAGGGTTCAATGGGTTAACCCTAACCCTGAAGTGCAGGTATTAATAATATAGAACCAACAACATAAAGAAAAGGGTAATAAGAGTTAAGATGGAAAAGCCTTCCTGAATAGAAAAGGTTTTTAGGTCTTTTCTAAAAGAGACTAGCATTGGTGCTGCTCTCAGATGGTTCAGGAAAGGCTGGTGAGGCAGAGCATAAGAAAAATGCCTATTAATACTAGGTGTAAATGTAAAGGCCTGTGATTGGATAACACGTCAGATACAGATCATAGGTTAATACCAGGTGTGGATGAAGCCTCTGTAGAGCTACAGTAGCAGCTAGCAGGGTCCCTGTGCTTCCAGTTTTGTGCTAGAATAGGCTAAACATGTATCCAAACCAATATCTGTACTGGACTCCTCTCTGATATTCTGTAAGATGGCTAACGAGAGCCTTTCCCAAAAGCTTGGACTGTTGTTAACTACTGCAAAGCCACACCACAGTCAATCACATAGGCTGATCACCTGGTTGTATCCTTGCTGGTTGTAGTCGGGTTGGTAGCCTCCCTGGTTGCTGGCGTACGGGTCTTGTTCATAAGCCCCCTGCTGGCCGTAAGCTTCTGGTGCAGCAGGCTTATCCTGAGGAGGTGGAGCTCGCATGAAGGGGGCAATGATTCCTGTCTCCTTAAAGACGAACCAGAGGTTTCCCGCCCACAGAACCAGGTTAATGAAACCAAATGCCTGGAAGAGGATGAAGGAAAGTCTTATTATATTTTCTGTTTGGATGGATATACATACCAATACAGGACATTTTAAAAAAACAACTTTACTTTGAAAAATAATACAAAATTGTGCAAAATGTGATCTCCTCTAACAAAAGGAGCCATAGTTGTCAAGTATTAGTTGCTCCTAATCACAAGCAGCCTTAGAAGAGCCAGAAAATGACTTTAAAAACCAGCAACAACATCTGAACACAGATAAGATTGAATCTGACCAGAAACCTTCAATTAACCTTCAATTATTGTTACTGTTACAGTTTATGGCTAGTACCAAAACCCTACCACTCAAACATCACAAGGACCTGACCCAAGGCAATGGAGCGATCATTTATCTCATCTACTTTGGGACCACTTCAGGATCCTTGAGGAGAAGCTGTAAGACCAGAAGACAGATGTTGCTGACTTTGCTGAACCTGCTGCTACCATCATCTGGACCTGGACTAAGCAATGGAAAATAAATGTATGGTGCTATGGACACATTTCAGTTGATTTCTGTGCATGTATTGATTAATTTTCCATCCTCTTCCATTGGCCTTACCAACTGACCTTCGAACTTACACAGAGCTGAGGTGGATTAGAAAATGTGCACCTCAGATATGATACAGATCAACATCCATGTGTTACTTTCCAGTTCCTGTTGGTGGAC